>NC_143256.1:23946544-24249575 GCF_984573655.1 Nuphar pumila | reverse complement strand
TTAAAGCAAAAGGTATGTATATAGAACTCAGAAAAGAGAAAGAAACCTGAAAGAATCCCGTCTATCACTCTGAATGTGAACTCATTACTGACATCGAGTGGCTGTTGGCATCCTGATGCTGGCCACAATGACGGATAACCAATACCCCTAGACCAAAAGAAAAAAGTGATAATCATAACATCTATAGATAGAAATAGATGAAAACTTGCAGAAGTTTACTAAATATTTCAAGCCTTGAGTAGAATTCTAGTTAAAATATGCATGCATCTAGGATAGCCAAAGAAAAGGCCAAAATTGTGACATTGTCAAAGCTAAAATCTACATAAGATGATCTCAATCAATTTACATAATAAAAATATCTGTTCAAACTACGAAAAATAAGATCACATGAAGGTCCCCAAGTACTTAAAAACCATTTATTGCAGCACATAATACAAAAAGAAAAAAAATATAAAAACGGATGAAAGATCTAACTTTTCATCTTCTGGGAACTTATAATGACATATCTAAATGATTTAACTTTGTATATGTAAGGGTTTTAGTTTCTTCTTCTTCTTTTTTAATGCTGCCTTCATGTTGCCAAGGTCATCATTTGTATGTTCCATATTTCTATCTTTTCAGGCGTAATTGCCACTAGAGCATGCTATGTTAAATCTTTTACATTGTTTGCCTATAGTGGACATTAACATGTGCATATTGATTAGTGTGTATATATATGGTCCAAAATACCACTGGTTAGCATGTCAGAAGATGAATTGACAGCTAACAAGCACCTCGGAGACTATAAAATACAAACTTAAAACATTCCCCTTAAAATCATACTGACCATTTAATGTTTAGATGAGTGCAGCCATTCTGAAAACATTTGAGATATTATCAAGTTAATTTCCTGCTCCAACACATACAAAGGCTGAAATTTGATGTCAAATTCCAGGTTAGCATACAAAACATCCCCATTTCTGAATAACAGGACATTTTTTCTTTTCATGACGAAAAAAGAAGGCCCCTAGAATGTTTCCATACACAATCCCATATCATGAATGTCTTAGTAGCCAATACGAAGAGTTTTCCGGATCTTTCATTTTTATGTCAAATATGCAAAATAAGCTGCCCATGTTAAAGCATGACAGGAGCATAAAAAAACACTGAAGCATAATATTAAAAAAATTGAAGCATAAATTGAAAGAGATTGGCAAATGCTATCGAACTTTGGATATGTAATCTGTGACAACGAAAAAACAGTGACCTTGATTTCAGGGCAGGATTATAATGTCATTGTCAGGAAGAAAAGTCACACAAGAAACATCGCCTCATGATATTCAAGCTCAGATCAACTACAAACTGTGGAAAAATACAATTTGAGCTTGTCCCACTGACTGACCTAAGATGACATAATGTTGAATCACTAGAGTTCATCAAGTTGAAAAAATGAGTAAACGTAGGATAACACACCAACCTACCAGGAACGAGCATGTCCAGGAACATCAATCTCTGCCAACACATGGACACCTCTTCTTTGTGCATATCTGCAAAAATCTATTCAGTAGTCATTGTATGCTAGAATGCACGTCATCCCACTAAACCAGGGCAAGTAGCAGAAGCACTCACTCAACAATCTCATGTGCATCAGCAATTGTGTACCGTTCTGAAAGAGAATAGGAACCCATCCATAGTTTTGGGTATGATGGAATCTCAATCGGGAATGATTGTGTATCAACAATATGCCAATGCAATACATTCTGCACAAAAAGAACAACTCATGTTGCACTGTGATAGCACAAAGAGAAAACACCTTACTCCTCATGTAAGCAGTGCAATTGATTCTTGGATTATTAAGTTATGAACAAACTACTGTATATCTCCAACATAATGACAGGCTGCAACGAACTTAACATAGACTGAAACAATCTTGACATGTACCTATTTTGAAGTGTATCAGCAAGTAGCTGCTCATGTATATTTCAATAAAATTCTTCAAAAAATTTCTTGAAATTGCTTCAATATTTTGTTTTTTCAAAGTCCTACATTTATGCACTTTGACTTCATGCCTTTATTTTCTTTGAATCGCTGTGAAGCCTACAAATAGGTGGGGCTTATATCATCCTGATTTCTTTCTCATTGATGAATAATAGAAACGGAAAAAAGAGTCTGACGTTAGATTGATTGATGTTTCTTATTTGCAAGGTTTTGGAAAAAAAAGGACTTTGGTGAGGTGGTTAAGAAATTTTGAGGGATAGCATTGGGCTGTAAACCTCAAGGTTTTAAATCTTTTTTTTTTCTGAAAGGCAAGCTGTGGTTAGGCAGAACCCTACCAGTTATACATCTATAACATTGGGTTTTGAACCTGCAACGTCCCAACACAAGGTGAAGTGCACAAGCTGCTCCTACCAGACAAGCACCTCCGTTGGTACTCAAGGTTTTAAATCTTTTGTAACAGAAAATAAAAAGAAAATTGTAGAAGTTATAAAATCAACACCAATAAATCCCAAATGCTTTAACTTAATTTACTTGGAAATAGAAACCCCTCATCTGGACCCTTTTCAATTACAATATACCTTGAGTTAAACAAAAAAAAATACAACATTAGAAAGGCTTTAACCACTTGAAGAGGTGTGAACGACAAGGCAAAGGTGGCAGGGCAAGATGCAAACATAACTGATACATGAGATATAAGCATCAAGACATGGCATATGACTCACTAGTACCTCCATGATTTCATGTGCCTACAGAAGTCAACTCAAATGAGGGAAGGCATGACTTGATGCAAATGCTTCTGGATTGCCTTAAGGTGTGTACCTTTGGAAACCATCATGACAACCATATGGTTGTTATCAGAAATTCTGGTACCATTGTTGTTTGTTACCATGCAAATGCTCTCAGGCATCCAGATTATAAGAAACACTTCCCGTTTGTTCCATTTTCAGGAATTTACAAGACAACTAATCAATGATATCTGTCATTTTCAGGTCATTTCTGAGTGGTGACAATTTTTTAGGTGTCTTGCATGTTTTATGATTCAAATATGCGACTGGTGCATCAGTAATCGTAGATGCAATATAATTAGCTCAAGAATGCAATCAGACTGTGGTCAAACATCTTCCACTTAAAAAGAAGAATGATAAATTGCAGAAGGAAATCAGTTATGAGCTACAAGTATATCTGCTACTTACCAATTTTGTGTAGGCCATAGCATCAATAACATTCTTTATCTTCTTCAAAGGTTGGTAATGCCGCGAAGTATCTGCAGTGCATTAACTTAGAAAATAAAACTGTACAAAATAAGAAAAAAAAAGTGTCTAGTGTTGCCTCAGCAAGCAACTTATAACAAAAGAACTTGAAATTTTCCTTTGAATGTTAAAATATGTGTAACGCTCACTGGGGGCAATTTAGTCTTTTCCCTTCAATGTAAAACACGTATATCCATTAGGGTTATCTTTTTAGTTTCTTTTTATTTTCTTATTTTTGTTTTTTTATTATTTCATTAAATGATGTAAAGGGCCCACATTAGAGCCATTGGATACCCTCCAACGGTCACATTTCCCAACGACTCTATGGGAGCCCCCCTTGGGTCCCATTTTGTGTATATATATGTGGCTTTGCCCCATCTTCCTACTATGCTTTTTCAAGCATTTCAATAAGAGATTTCTTATTATTTTTAAGCTCTCTCCTCTTCTTTTTGAGTGTTTGGTGTTTGCCATTTGTGGCATATTGTATCTTGTCCATTAGAAACATTGTGCTTATGAGATTATACCTTATTGTAGTCACTTTGTGACATTGTTTTTGGCACTTGTATTTTATTATATGGTATAAGAGCCCCTAGGTGTTTGAACACTCTTGGGGCTTCTTTCTTTTGTATGTGAGTGTGATTAAGCTCCACACCTTTGTTCTTCTTCAACTCTTCCGCAATGGCCAACAAAACCTCAAAGATTGAACTCTCATTCAAATTGAATGGAACCATCTATAGAATATGGGTGGTCGGTATGAAAAATAATCTCAAAGAAAAGAAACTTTGGGGATATGTATGTGGCACCATTCTGAAACCAGAATTAAAGCTCACCAAGAAGGAAGGAAATACAGAAAAAGCCAAAGTCATTGAAGAATATCAATTCAAAGTTGAAGACTGAGAAAATGAGCATACCAAAATATTGGCATGGTTCATGAATAACGTGGAGCTCAAGATTTGTGCTAATCTAGCCAAATTTAAGAAGGCAAATAAAGCATGGTTCGTCATAAAAGGTATGTATACTTAAAAGGATCTTGCTAGGCATTTCTTTTTACAAGAAAAAGTAAGAGGAACCAAGCAAGAGGATATGAATATTAGAGACTATTATAGTACTTTATCTCCTCTATGGGATAAGCTTGCTCTCCTTGAACCTCAATGGGAAGAAAATGCTATTGCCATAAGGCAAAAGCAAATGGAGAAAGATTTTTTTAATTTACTCATGGGTTTCACCCTGAATTTGAACAACTAAGAGGATCCCTTCTCCATAAGGCTTCTACTCCTCTTAGTGAAGTTATTGCCGATTTATGCCAAGAAAAACCTCGCTTGGCTCTTAAAAAAGACTTTGATCAAGTTCATGCAATATCTAAGCTGGGAAATAACATGAGGACATATAAATCTCCTCACTTTTGGAAAAAATAACAATGGTGGAAGAAGAAAAATTGTTTGTCACCATTGTAATGAACTGGGACATCTTAGACCTGATTGTCCTAAGCTTAAAAAGAAAGTGGATTCCGTTGAAAATAGTTCAAGAAATTCAAGTGAAAAATAAAGAAAAGATGAAGACATAAAGGACTTCATTGCTCAACTTATAGAAACTCTCCAACAATTCATAAGAAACAACTCTTCTACACCTTCAACCTTCGGTGCCGCGGTCTCATCAATCCCTGTATGTCGTCTTGGATCCATGATTCGGGTGCCTCCTATCATATGACTCCAAATGCATCACTTTTATCCAAACCAAGCCTTAATTCTTTTAAATTATTTATTTCCATAGCTGATGAAACATCATTAGATGTTAAAGAAATAGGAAACATTGAAAAAATTTAAGCAAAAACAAAGATTTTTATGTTACAACAATTAGAATTATTCTAAAACTTAAACATTTTCTTCATTTCTCAAATAACCAATTTTGGATGTGGTGTCTCTTTTCACCTACCAATTGTTATGTGCAGGATCTCTGGTTCAAAAAGCAGATTGGGCAAGGCCATAGAAGAGGAGACCAATATTATATAGATTTGTTGTCCTTGCCATCTAAACCATTTTGTAATCATGTTCAATCTAAAGATGTTGTCACTTGGCACAAAAGGCTTGGTCATCCTAGTGTCTCTAAGTTGTATTTTTTTTTTTTGAAAAAATTCTAATAAAAAAGAATTTACATGCAATGATTGTATTATTGGAAAAATGCATTATCTTCCTTAACCACATATCAACTTTATTTCTAAGAGACCATTTGAATTTGTGCATTCAGATGTATGGGGACCGGCACCCGTTATGTCTAAAGGAGGTTATTCATATTATATTTCATTTACTAATGATTTTACTAGATACACTTGGGTTTAGTTTATTAAAAACAAATCTGTTGCTTTTTCTATTTTTAAAGAATTTTATATCTTAATTCAAAATCAATTTCAAAACAATATAGCAATTTTTAGATCCGATTCCGGAGGAGAATACATCCCAAATGAATTTCAAAACTATCTTAAACAAAACAATATTATCATCAAAGATCTTGTCCTAAAACTCTTCAACAAAAAGGCTTTGCCGAAAGCATACATAGGCATCTTATTGAAAAAACAAGAAATCTTCTTATTTCTAAAAATGTTCCAAAGAACTTTTCAACCAAAGCCGCTCTTTCTGCAATTTATCTTATAAATAGGATGTCATCCTCATCCTTAAAAAATGTTTCACCCTTTGAAAAAATGTTTAAAATATCTTTGAATATCAAAAGATTAAGAATTTTTTGTTGTAAATGCTTTGTTCTTTTTTAAGGACAAGATAAACTTTCACCAAAAGCTCTTGAATGTGCTTTTATTGGCTATGGTGAAAATAAAAAAGGATATAGGTATTATGATGTTAAAAATAACAAACTTTATATTTCAAGAAATATGACTTTTCTTAAAGAATAAAATGGATTTGAATCACAAAAACCCAAGGAAGATATTGATTTTTGTTTCTTTGACTTATTACCTAGAAATAAGTCAAAAGATTCTAATGATTTTATTTGTGATAATATTTGTGATGACAATTCTCATCAAAATGATGATTTGCTTCGATGATTCTCCCAATGAGAATCCCAATGATATCCATGTGTATACTCAGCAAGAGGAAAATGAACATCAAAATGCTTTAACATGTACTCACAAAACATTTTCTTAGAAGACCATGTAAAAGAATTCATGCCTAGGCGATCTTCTAGGAGTAGTAGACTTCCTCAAAAATTTGTGTCATATGATTTTTTTCCCCAAATTAAAGAACTTGTCTAATGATAATCCACTTCTATCATGAGCCTTCCAACTTTAAAGAAGCCAAGCAACATCCACATTGGATTGATGCTATGAAACTTGAATTAGAAACACTCAACAAAGCTAACACTTAGAAATTTGTAAGTCTTCCTTCAGGAAAAAAGGTTATTGGATGTAAATGGGTTTATAAAGTCAAAACTAAGAGTGATTGGTCATTAGAAATGTACAAAGCTAGGCTAGTTGCACTCGAAGCTTCTGTGATTATTCTACTGAATATATATTTCAAAATTTGCATAGGTGACGACAATTGCCTTTCTAGGCTGTTGCATCTTCAAGATGATGTTATTAAGAAACTTGTTGTACCCAAGTGGGCAAGACTAACCAACTTCGATACCATAACATGCTAATATTCCTCTTCTTAACTTAACCACATAAGAAAATTATATCAGGTTTTCAATTCTAAACCAAAAAATTCTAACATCTCCTGTAACATACAAAATGATAAAAGAGAAGAATAAAACAAAAGAGAAGCATAAGAAAGCAGAAAAAATCACATGAAAAGATGTGTATCTATACATGGGGCTTTGATCTGAATATTTTTGTAGTATCAACAAGTTGGATGAAGAGTTACAGTCAATCATAGATTTATACACACTAAGAAAGAGATCTAGGGACCATGGTTTCCTTATATAACAAAAAGCAGAAAAAAAGAAAGGAACAAAATCAACTGCATACCAATTAAAAGACCACGATACATGAACCTTGGTTGATCAATAATGGTTAATGGAGCACCGTGTAGCTCAATGATCCCTGAATTAAGGTTAAATTGGCATAGTTGGCTGAGTGTCTGCAAAGTAACATATCCAACAAGGGACCATTTATTTCCATTTAGTAATCAGATAGAGAAAAGTGCTAGAACCTAGGATTATAAAAACACCCCCATCTAAATAGTAACGACAAGAGTTAATCCAAATCAGCAATAACTGAATGTGAACTGGGCCAGTAAGAAAGTTAACAAAAAACACATTGAGAAGTTGATAAAACTGACCTGTAACCCATGGAGGGCCCCATAAACTGTTTGTGCCTGAGAAAACAAGCAAAAGTTTGGCTATCAGAGACAAAATTAAAAGTAGATACTGCTAGTGATTTCATTTGATTGCAATAAGGACTAAATTAATACCATGAGAACAACAACACACAAACCTTCTTTGCAAAAAGATTGAGAAATCCCACATTTTCCTTGTGTTATGCTTGTAATGAAAATGTTCAAAGGGAAGAGTGGCATCTCTTTTTCTCTATCTTTTTTCTTATTGAGAGTGTATTAGGTCAAAGGCACCTCTTGTTAAAATGTAAAATATTTTTTTTTTTTTTTGTATTTTAACTATCTAGTTCAAATGGAACTAGATAGTTAGGGTTTTGGTCAAGTTCTGGTTGGAACTTGACCAAACTCTAGTTGTTGGAGCTAGTCCAACGGCTAGAAATCTAGTCGTTGGATTAGCTCAACGGCTAGAGGGAGAGCTCCTTATGAGCTCTCCTCTCCTCTCTATTATAAATAGGGGTGCATCTCCCATTGTATTACACTTGTTGAAAATGCTTTTTAAGCATTTCACATTTTAATAAAAATCCCCTTTTATTTTTGTGTCTTCCATTTTTACCCTTTTACAGGTCTTGTGTGAAGTGTCTTTCTAGACTTGTTTGGTTGGTTCAAGTGCTTTGGTGGAACACCACCACTTTCTTACATGGTATCAGAGTTGTGGGATTATTAGATCTTGGAGAAAGTCTGCCTCGGTTTCCATGCCCCTTATGCAAAAGGTGTGTTATCACATTGTTCTTGCAAAAGTGTTTCGTCACTTGGAGAGAAGTGTTTCATCACTTCATTATCAGCTACAAAACGTATCATTTGAAGGGCCTCAACGTCATTATATTGTATCTTCTTCCCTTCTCACACATTTTTTTCTTCTTTTCGTTTCTTTTCTTCTATCTTTCTTTTTTTTCACCTCTTGTAAACGATGGATGACAATGATAAAGTCACCATCATCCCCATGAAACTAAGTGACACAAACTATGTAACATGGGCTTCAATCATAAAGCACCACATATAGGGTAAAGGCTTATGGGGAATCATGGATGGTTCTGATTCGGAACCTAAACTATCTCTTACCAAGACAGAGGGAGATAAGAAGGTCCCATTATCAGAGGAAGAGAAAATCAAGGCTTTAGCCTCCTATGAAAAAAAGTGAAAAGAGTGGAGAATGAGACATGTGAAAATAATGTCATGGCTTATTAATAGTGTTGACATTAAAAAAATATTCTAGTCTTGCCAGGTTTGATCATGCCGATAAGGCATGAGAATACCTTAAAAATATGTATTCCCTTAAAGATATTGCACATGTGTGCAATCTTCAAGAGAAGGTTCGGATGATGACCCAAGGTTACAAATCAATTCGAGAATATTACAATGGGCTATCCGAACTCTGTGAAGAACTATCTCTTGGAACCAAAATGTCACTATGCCGAGGATATTGAGCTTCGCCAAAAGTAGCTCGATGCTGAACATTTCTACCAGTTTATAACTGGGTTAAAGCCAGAATTTGAGTCTACCAAATCGGCCCTCCTTTACCGTGGAAAAGTTCCCACTATTATGGAAACTATTGAAGAATTAACAATGGAGGAAAATCGTCTCCACAAAAGTACCCCTAAAGTTGATGATGATTCCGTCCTAGCAGTATCTAGGCATGGGAATCATACTCGCACTTACAGGCCACCTCACTTTGGAAGACAGAATGGTGAGTTCGACAAGAAGAAAGTTATTTGCCACCACTGTCATGAGCCAGGGCACTACAGGCCTCAATGCCTTAAATTAAAAAGGAGGGGATGAAAAAAGGGTTGCCACCGTTAAAGTCGAGCCAAAAGATAAAGATGCGTATGTTTTCATGGCTCAACTGATGGAGATTCTCCAACCTCTTCTCAAAGGGGTATCATCTTCAATTGATACCTCAACTAGAGCGGTAGGTGCATCTGTTTTCGGTCCAGGTAATTTTCTTTGGCTTTTAGATTCTGGTGCTTCATTTTATATGACCCCAAATGACAAATGTTTATCCGAATGTCTTAAAAACAACTCAAGTATATCAAAAGTTTTCACAACAGATGGAACATCTCTTGAAATAAAAAGAATAGGCTATTTTGAAAATTATCAACGTTTTTGTTTTCCCAATGTCAGATATATCCCAAAATTAAATTTGAATCTTCTATCTATTTCACAAATTTCTGATTATGGATGTAATATATCATTCTCTTTTGATGGTTGCTAGATATAGGATCGTCAGTCGGGGAAGCTGATTAGGGAAGGCCATAGAGAAGGAGGACTATATTACATGGACTTTTTGGAATTACCAAAGAATGTTTTTTGTCTAAATGTTCAAAAATTGGAGATAGAATTATGGCACAAAAGACTTGGCCATCCTCATATGTCTAAAATTCAATTCTTTCTAAGTTTGGAAAAATTTTGTAAATATGAAAATTTTGCTTGTACAGACTGCATTCTTGGTAAAATGAAAAGATTACCTTTTTCTAGTAGAACCTTTATCTCTACAAAATATTTTGAGTTAGTGCATTCAGATGTTTGGGGACCCACACCAGTTATTTCTAAAGGTGGTTATGTGTATTATGTTAGCTTTGTTGATGATTTTTCTAGACACACTTGGATTTGTTTTCTTAAGCATAAATCTGAGGGTTTTGTTCATTTTCAAATATTTCATAAAATGATTATTAATAAATTTCAAAGTAATATCGCCATTTTCGCACCGATTCAACGGGAGAATTTATGTCTAGAGAATGTAAAAATTATCTTGATCTACATGGCATTACTCATCAACGATCATGCCCACACACACCTCAACAAAATGGTCTTGCTAAACATAAGCACCGCCACATTATGGAAACCACTAGGACTTTGCTAATTGCAAGTCAAGTTTCAAAAGGGTTTTGGGCTGAAGCAGTCCTAACTGCCCCTATCTCATCAATAGAATGCCATCCTCTTCTTTGAAAAATATTTCTCGAATTAAGAAACTTTATTATTTAACATCAGACTACTCTAGGTTGAGAGTTTTTGGTTGCAAATGTTTTACATTTACAGACAAAAATGATAAATTCTCCCCTCGAGCAATCTCATGTGCCTTTTTTGGATATGCTGAGAATAAAAAAGGATACAGGTGCTATGATATTCAAAATAGCAATTTATATATATCAAGAAATGTGTCTTTTCTAGAAAAAGAGAATGCTTTTGAAAGTGAAAAACCTAAGGATATTACTAAATATTTCTTTCTAATTGATTTAACCTTGAAATTTGGTGAAGAGGATTTCTAATGCAACTTTGACAATGATCAAAGCCTCGTTGTTCCTGACATTGATAGCAGAGACCAAACCAGTAGGGATGTTGAATTGCAGTATACAAGACGAAGAGTTGGAGAACTGTATCCTCCATGTGCGTTAGAAAGGTTCTCCGAAGTTCCTCCTCGATGGACTTCTAGAATTTCTAGACCTCCCAACAAATTTGTTTCTTATGACTGCTTTTCACCATCATATAGGGCTACCTTAGCATTATTCCAATCCTACGTTGAACCTTCCTCCTACTCTAAAGCAAAAAATCATAAAGAATGGGTTGAAGCTATGAAAGTAGAATTGGATGCTTTAGAAAAGGCCAGGACTTAGTCCATTCAAGACCTTCATCTTGGAAAGAAACCTACAGACTGTAGATTGGTTTATAAATTCAAAACCAAAAGTGATGGGACCCTAGAAAGATATAAAGCATGACTCATAGCCAAAGGTTATGCTCAAGAGTATGGCATTGACTACGAAGAAACTTTTGCTCCTATAGCCCGTATGACTACTGTCAGAACCCTGATCGCCTTGGCCTCTGTTAAAAGGTGGCATATTTTTCAAATAGATGTCAAAAACACTTTCTTAAATGGGAGGCTTGCTCAAGAAGTATACATGGATCCTCCATCTGGTATTTGTATTCCCACGGATAAAACTCTTCATCTTGAGAAGGCTCTCTATGGTCTCAAACAAGCACCGAAAGCCTGGTATGACAGGTTTAGTCCTATTATGACAGATATTGGATTTCATTCTTGTTTAACTGGCACTGCTTTGTTTGTTAAGAAATCTGATGTAGGTAGCATCATTCTTCTCCTCTATGTGGACGATATGATCATCACTGGTGATGACAAACAGGGAGTGACAGATATCAAAACTCTTCTTAAAACTCATTTTGAAATGTCTGATTTAGAATTTTTAAGATATTTTTTAAGAATAGAAGTTGCTTATTCTCCTCTGGGATATCTGATATCTCAATCTAAATTTGCTTTTGATATTGTTTCCAGGTCTGACATTACAGATGAAACGATGGTGGACACTCCTGAAGTAGTTAATGTTAAAATGAAAAGTGTCTCGATGATCCTACCCCCTTCAGACAGCTTGTTGGAGAACTCTCCTATCTTTCCATCACTAGAGCAAACATTGCACATGTCGTACATATAGTCAGTCAATTTCAGCATGCTCCCACCTTTGTTCATATGGGAGTTGTTTTATGTATTATTAGATATTTAAAGAGTTCTCTTTCACGAGGACTCTTCTTGTCTGCTTCATCATCATTAGATTTAATTGCTTATACTGATGCTGACTGGGGAGGTGATTCTAATAATAGGCACTCAACCACTGATTTTTGTGTGTTTTTAGGTGAATCTCTCATATCGTGGAGGTGCAAGAAGCAGCCAAAGGTTTCTCTATCCTCCACTAAGGCCGAATATCGAGCCATGACAACCACCATAATGGAGGTCATATGGCTCTGTTGTCTGCTTGTGGACATGGGAGTTGTAGCAACACATGCTTCATGAATGTGTTGTGACAATAAGAGTGCAATCTACATTGCAAGCAACCGGACATTCCACGAACGCACCAAACACATTGAAATGGATTGTCACTATGTTAGAGAGGAGTACTTGAATGGAACCATTGATCTGCCATATGTTACATCATAAAACCAGTTAGCAGACTTCTTCACCAAGCCTCTTGCAGCACCTCGATTTCACTTTCTCTTAAATAAACTTTCGCTTATTATACAATAAGTTTGAGGGGGAGTGTTAAAATAATATTTTTTTGTATTTTCCTTATTTTTCTTATTTTTTTTGTATTTTAACTATCTAGTTCAAATGGAACTAGATAGTTAGGGTTTTGGTCAAATTCCGATTGAAACTTGACCAAACTCTAGCCGTTGGAGCTAGTCCAACGGCTAGAAATCTAGCCGTTGGATTAGCTCCAACGGCTAGAGGGAGAGCTCCTTATGAGCTCTCCTCTTCTCTCTATTATAAATAGGGGTGCATCTCCCATTATATTACACTTGCTTTTTAAGCATTTCACATTTTAATAAAAATCCCCTTTTATTTTTGTGTCTTCCATTTTTACCTTTTTACGGGTCTTGTGTGAAGTGTCTTTCTAGACACTTGTTTGGTTGGTTCAAGTGCTTTGGTGGAACACCACCACTTTCTTACACCTCTTATGGTAATCCATTAGAGGTGTGTCTGGTAACATTCATCCTGTGGATGAATGGCCTTTCAAACCTTATAATTGTATTATTTGTATCTTAGATGGGTCCCAATAAACTTTTTGGGAGGTCATTCATTCACAGAATTTACCAAGCTTAAGTACCTAGCTTTGTCAAAAGGTGTTGGATTATTATCTCAAAATTATGGCTTGGGTACCTAGCTTTGTCAACCATTACCCATATTTCCCAAAGGAAACTCCATAGATTCCAAAATGTTTAATCTCACATTGAAGAGGAAAGGGTCCCTTGCATGAGTTTATATATTGTATAGTTGCTTTTATGGACAAGGCTCATTGGGGGGTATATTAATTGAACTTTGAATTTTCAACTCTGGACCTTGGATTTTCGATTTGGATTCGACTGTGGGTGAGATTGAGGATGCTTGTTGGTTAATAAATATATGGATTTCAAGTTCTCTGATGATCTGCTATCTCAAGAAAATGAGATGTAGACTCTGAATCATTAGATCAAGTCTAAGGGTGCAAGTCTAAGGGTGTGCACCTTGATAGATCGTTCCAGATAGATGCAATTATTAAAAATTTGCTCTAATCTTGGAAGAACTATAAAAATATGTTAAAAGCAGTTCAATGACTAGTTTACCTTAGAACAACTTCTTCAACATCTTAGAATTGAGGAAAAAGTTCAAACTCGGGATGAGAAAGATGAATTGAAATAAGTTGGCACTAAGGTGAACATGATTGAGCATAAACCAAAGTTCAAATCCAAAATTAAGAATACAAATAAAAAATCCAAAACTAGCAATAAGAAAAGAGATTGTGTTTTTTGCTATGTATGTGACAAACAGGGTCATTATATGAGAAAGTGTTGACATAGAAAGAAGTTTCAAGGCACCAAAACAAGTAAATCTGATGATAACCTAATGGCAATAGTGTGTAAAATATTTATTTGTAACGTAATGGTGTAGCTGAACGAAAGAATATGACTCTAGTAGATATGATTAATGCAATGCTTATAAGTTCTAAAGTAGAATATAATTTGTGAGGTGATGCATTGCTTAGTACTTGTCATATCTTAAATAGAGTTTCATATCCTAACTCAAACACTACATTATGAGCTTTAAAATGGTAGAAAACTAAATTTAAATTATTCAAGGTTTGGAATTGCATTTCTTATGTAAATCTTACTTAACCAAAATTAAGTAAACTTGGTCCAAAAACTCAAACATGTGTTTTTATTATGCATTCTCAAAAGAGCGAAACTTATACATTTATGGATATTGAAACCAAAGTTATTTTAGAATCCATACAAGTTGAATTTAGAGAATATTTAACTTTAAAATCTCTTGAAATTCAAAAAAATATTGAAAACAAGTAAATTCCAAGGAAAAAAGTTTGTGAACCCCAAAATATTGAAATTTGAAAAAGTAAAAAAATTAAGAAAACCAAAAGATGTTGATCCTGATTTTCACTTTTATATGATAGATAGAGGCCTATTTTTTTTTAGAAGTTATAACCTCTCTTGATGCCACTTCTTAAAATGATTCTATCATTGAAAATAAAACTTGGATTATAGTGAGCTTACCCTGGATTTTAAACCTTTGAAATGCAAATGGATTTCTAAAAGAAAACTTCATCCTAATGGTTCTATTGAAAAATTCAAAGCTACACTCGCTAAAGGCTTTAAACAAAAATATGTGTTTGGCTATTTTGATTCCTACACTCCCGTAAGTAGGATTGCCTCTATTAGAACTATGATATCCTTAACATTGATTTTCAAATTTGAAATTCACCAAATGGATGTTAAAACAATGTTTCTAAATGCGGAATTAAAGGAGAAAATTTATATGGAAGAACTTAAAGGATATGTAATACTAGGCTAAAAAAAAGTTTGTAAATGATTGAAGTCTTTGTATGATTTAAAACAATCACCAAAATAGTGGCATGAGAAAATTGATAATGTTATCATGTCATACAGATTCAAAATTCATGATTTGGTTAAATCCATATATAAGACAGTAGGGCATAACAATATTACAATTATATGCTTATATGTTGATGATATGTTAATTATGAGTAATAGCATAGAATGCATCACGATTATGTGAATAGTTTACTCAAGCAAGGATTAATCTCAATTAAATATATGAAATTGTCACAATTTATAGGATTCGTTGACAAAAGGGCTTTTTCAAGAAATTATATATAAAAAAACTAAGAGAAATGAGGCTAAAGCCTATAAAAATAATCAATTGTGATGAGAACCAAACCACACGATATGGGTAAAACCAAATCTAGTGGTTCTATAGGAAGTACAAGTCACTTGAGTGATTGGTTGAGCATTTATAATTTTTTTATTCATGATGTCAAGTGCTCCAAACCTGTAAAATAAAGTTGAGTTCAAATGAACTCTTAATGAGATTGATAGGCCATATGGTTGAGGTGTTTTAATTAGGTTTATCACCCTTGATGGACTCACCTATGTAAAGTGTAAAGGTGAGGGTCACCTTATATGAAACTTAGGCTTCATCTATAAAGCACTCATAAAACAAGGGTACAGTATGTGGCCCTTAATGTGTGGCTATTGGGTTTCCAGTATGACGATGATTCAATCACTCATAAGGTTATGCTATGACAATAAAAACACCATCTACATAGCTGACAATCACATGTTTCATGAGTGCACCAAACGCCACTTTGTTTGTGAAGAGTACCTGAAGAAGACCATCATCTTGCCCTATGTAGCATCAAAATTTTAGTTGGCAGACTTCTTTATGAAATCTCGCCCTTCTCCCCAGTTTCATTGTTTGCTTGACAAACTTTTGGTGATGACACCGTAAATTTGAGGGGGAGTGTTAAGTTGTATGTATATCACCGTCACCAATATCACCGATATATTGAAAATATCATAATATTATCGATTATTTCAAGGTAGTCAATAATAATTAGAATATATTACGATATTTTCAATATGTTAGCAAATTATATTTCTCACAATAATATCATGATAAGATTCCCAAGATTTATCAACTTTTGAAAATCTATCCGAGAAATACCTTTGCTGAGAAATTACCTTTAACGATTATGCTTTACATGTATTCACATATACATACATGTATTTATAATGACTTAATAGGTAAATACTCATTAGGGGTATTTCAGTTATTTTAGTCTTTGTAATAGTTTGTGCCCATTAGGGATACATTAGTACTTTTACTTTATTCTTTTCTTTTTGTCCTTTTCTTTTTTTATAGAAACTATTTGGTCAAATACCAAATAGAATTATTGAGTTCTTTTTTGACTAGTCAATAGAGATGTTGGAATAGTCCAACAACTATATTGAGACAGTCAGTTGTGTATAAATAGGGGTGAACCCTCTCTTGTTCTTTTATGTTTGTTCTCAAACACTCTCTCAATAGATTCTTTATATGTTTTATGTTGTCTCTCTTGCCCATAAGTGGCATTGTGTATGTGATTGCATCTTGACCCATAAGTGTTCTCCATTTGGATATGTTTTATTTGCCTATAAGAGACATTTGTTTGTATTTGCCATATTTCATTACATTTTTAATATATCCAACTATCCTCATTACAACACACATATGTATTGATAGTGAGAGTGTTGAAATTAGGGATGGCAGCTGGGCGGGGCGGGGGACAAGGTTTCCACCCCCGCCCCGCCTCAAAATTTTATCCTCCACCCCCGCCCCGCCTCCGCGGCGGGGATGGATTTTATCCTCCACCCCCGCCTTCATCCCCGTTTCATGTCCTCCACCCCTGCCCCGTCCCCGTCCCCGTCCCCGCCCCGTCCCCGTCCCCGTCCCCGCCCCCGCCCCGTCCCCGTCCTCGTCCCCGTCCCCGTTTGTCAAATTGCATCCCTACTTAGAAATCATTCACGTTAATATTTTAGTTAATGATAAATGAATTCATCCACATGGAAAACAGGATCTCCCCGCCTTCATAGCCCAGACAAAAATTAGATTTTACTTGTGCCTAGTAAACTAATACATAACATCCATGGATCATGCTCTAGAAGATATTGAATGGACTCAGTTCCTCATCCTCCAATTTTTTCTGAACTGGAGAATATTATTTAATAATTAGAAAAATGAATATGCAAATAAGTTGATCTGAAATGTTAAAAAAAATTAAGCCAAATCAAACAACCACTATAAATGAAAAAATTAACCTATTGAAACCTACTTTATAATCACAGAAAAATGTGTCCACTATATGAGAAGATTTGACAGCACAAGCAAAACCACAGAGTGCAACACAAATTTAAAACATGAAGGTCCAGAAAGAAAGCAGGATGGAAATATTGCCCTTATGCTTCTTCAGAATGTCAAGCAAAACCCTAGTCCAGTAGCCACAATAACTTAGATTACCAAGATCGGAGAGTGGTCTCTCAGGTGTCCCAACCTTACCTTCTTTTTTTGATAGTTCATACGCTGACAAACAAACAATGCATCAGCCATGTCAAAAGTTGTTTTTAAGATCTCAGAAGATGTCAAACAATGCATCAGCCATGGAAGGAGGGAGAGATCGTGTCGGCCAACGGTGGTCGGTGTCGGCAAACGGTGGTCGGCGACGGCCAACGGTGGTCGGCGACGGCCCAGCTCCAATGATAATGCGGATGGGGAAGGGGAAGAGGCGACGGCCCGGCTCGGCGGCTCCAGGGTTAGGAAATTAGGGAAGGGAGTTAGGGTTAGTAAACATGTAGAAAAATATAAAGGGTTGGGGGCGGGGATGGGCCGGGACGGGGATGGGCCGGGGGCGGGGCGGGGATGGGCCGGGGCGGGGCGGGGCGGGGCGGGGGAACATGCCAGTCCATCCCCGCCTCCACCCCCGGACAGGGATGGATTTTAACCTTCGTCCCCGCCTCCATCCCCGTTTCATACCCTCCATCCCCGGTCCAAACGGGGCGAGGCGGGGCGGGGCCCCGCTTTCCCCCGGTCCACTGCCATCCCTAGTTGAAATTGACTAGTATGAATTGCATGTGCAATATCAAGATGAGTAATAGAAAGGGCAGTTAAAGCCCTAATCATCTGGCAATATGGAGTTAGATCTTTCAAAGGTTCTCTATCATCTCTCTTCATTTTTGCATTTATTACCTCTAGTGTATCAACTCGCTTCTCATATATAAGACCTGTTCTTTCTATTATCTCAATTGCATACTTAGTCTGCGGCAAAAAATACCCATGAGGTGAATAAGATACTTTAATTCCAAGAAAATAACAAAAGAAATCAATATTTGTCATATCAAAGTTGGCATTGAGAATATATTTGACATGACTAACTCTTTTTTTATCACCCCTGTAATAATCATATCATCGACATAGAGAAGTAAGATAACTATACTTGCATCAGAAGACTTAACAAACAAGGCAATATTAGTATAACAAGATTTAAATCCTATTACTAAAGTAATCATACCAAGTCTTAGGAGCTTGTTTTAGACCATACAAAGCTTTACGCAAACGAAAGACATTTCTATGCAGCAATCCTAAACATGGGGAAGGCTCTATGTAGACTTCTTCATTAAGATTTTTTGTTAAAAAATATATTTTTAACATCCATTTGATAAATGGGTCATTTTCTAATAGATGTTATGGTAATGAGGGTTCTAATCATGGTCATCCTAGCTACGAGAGTGAAAATTTCCTTATAGTCTATACCATTGTTTTTACTGAACCCCTTAGCTACTAGCCTAGCTTTGTATCTTTCTAGAGTTTCGTCACTCATAGTTTTTATTTTGTAAACTCATCTACATCTTATAGTTTTTTTTCCTATAAGGGTTGAATCTCAAATGTTTTTGCCTTTTCTAAAGCTTCTAATTCACTATTCATAATTTGAATTCATTCTTGATGATTTTTTGCTTCATTATAGAAATGAATGGCCATAAGATAAGCTTTATCGTTGAGTTCAAAAGATTCATAGGAGACGAACCTACTATGTACTTTAGATATCCTTGTAGATCTTATAATACTAGATTGATCTATGTCTTGACTTTAGGAATACCTTTCTATTGCACATGGAAGACTGTCCTCAATACGACGAATATAGACTTGTATTTCATTGTGATGTTCAATTATATCAATGAAAATATCATTCTCATGTGCATCGTGAGTATCATCATTGTTACTCTCATGCACATTTAGAATATCATTGTTGTCATTATCATCAATAATATCAATATCATGCTCAACAATATTATCATCATGCTTTTTAACTAAATCAAATAAGAAAGAGTACTCACAATTTCTTAGACTCAATTTTGTTAAATCCATTTTCCTTTTCAAGAAAACTTACATTTATTGACATATAAAGTGTTAAAATGTAAAACTGTACATATATGTATATATAATAATATTATATTATTATATATATATAAATACATTTTTAATTTCTTTCTTTTCTGTATTTTTTTTCCTTTATTTTTATTTTTTGTCTTTATGTCATCTAGTTCAGTTTGAACTAGAATGACTGTTGCTAGTCAAGTCCTGTCCAGACTTGACTAGCAATAGAGCTGTTGGACTGACACAGTCCAACAGCTCTTAATAGAGCTGTTGGACTGTGCCCAACAGCTCTATTGAGTCCTCTTTCAACTGTGTATATAAAGGGGTGCAGCCCCTCTTGTATTTCACTCCAATGCTTCTTAAGCAATTGGTTTTTCATATCAATAAAGAATACATTTTTATTTTTATTTTGTTTCCAGTTATACCCTTTTTAAGGGTTATGCTTTAGTGTCATTCTTGACACTTGCTCTTGTTAATCAAAGCTCGTGTTTCGAAGATCCCCATTTCATTTCATGGTATCAGAGCCGCGGAAGTACTAAATCTTGAGGAAAAGCTGCCTCGGTTTCCGTGCCCGTTTGCAAAAGTGTTCGCCACTTGAAGAGAAGTGTTTTATCACTTCATTGGAGAAGATTTCACATCTTGTTGTATTGTTTTTTTTTTTCTTTCTTTCTCATTTTCCTTCTTGTTTCTCTTCTATCCCTATTCTTTCTCTCCTTGTAATCGATGGATGACAATGATAAAGTCACCATCATGCCTATGAAACTAAGCGATACGAACTATGTAACATGGGCTTCAATCATGAAGCACCATATATGGGGAAAAGGCTTATGGGGGATTGTGGATGGTTCCGATTCGGAACCTAAGCTATCTCTTACTAAAAAGGAGGGAGATAAAGACGTCCCTCTATCGGAAGAAGAGAAAATCACGGCTATTGCCTCATACGAGAAGAAATGGAAAGAATGGAGAATATCTCATGCGAAGATAATGTCATGGCTTATCAATAGCGTTGACATTAAAAAATGCTCAAGTCTTGCCAAATTTGATCATGCCGATAAGGCATGGGAATACCTTAAGAATATGTATTCCCTTAAAGATATTGCACACGTGTGCAACCTCCAAGGAAAAGTTCGAATGATGACACAAGGAGACAAAACTATTCGTGAATATTACAATGGGTTGTCCGAACTTTGGGAAGAACTTTCCCTTTTAGAACCAAAGTGGCATTGTGCCGAAGACATCGAGCTTCGTCAGAAACAACTCGATGTTGAACATTTTTATCAGTTTATCACTGGATTAAGGCCGGAATTTGAAACCACTAAATCGGCCCTACTTCACCGGGGAAAAATTCCTTCTATTGTTGAAACTATTGAAGAGTTAACAATGGAAGAAAATCGTCTCCGGAAAGGTTCTTTAAAAATTGAAGATGATTCCGTTTTAGCCGTGTCTAGACCAGGGAATCATGTTCGATCATATAGGCCTCCTCACTTTAACCGACAAAATGGTGACTATGATAAGAAGAAAGTTATTTGTCATCACTGTCATGAACCGGGACACTACAGGCCACAATGTCCCAAACTTAAGGAGCTGAGAGAAAAAAGAGCTGCAATTGCTGGATCGGAGCCTAAA
Source organism: Nuphar pumila (assembly GCF_984573655.1). NCBI lineage: Eukaryota > Viridiplantae > Streptophyta > Magnoliopsida > Nymphaeales > Nymphaeaceae > Nuphar > Nuphar pumila. The sequence continues at coordinate 24,228,627 of NC_143256.1, read as the reverse complement.
GATCAGGATGCACCAGTTTCCCTGGCCCAACTAATGGAGATCCTTCAGCCTCTCATCAAAGGTGCCTCTTCCTCATCTGAAGCTTCAACCGGCGCAGCAGCCTCATCTTTTTCTGATTTAGGTAAAATTTCTTGGCTTCTTGACTCTAGTGCATCTTTTCATATGACCCCAAATAATCAAAGTCTATCCAAATGTGTTAAAAATAAAACAAGTGTGTCAAAGGTCTTTACTGCTGATGGGACTTCTCTTGAAATAGAAGGAATAGGAGATTTTGAAAAAATTTATAAAACAAAAAATTTTTTTATTCCAGAAATTAGACATGTTCCCAAATTAAATTTAAATCTTTTATCTGTATCTCAAATTTCTGATTATGGGTGTAATATTTCTTTTTCTTCTCATGGTTGTTGGGTACAGGATCGCCAGTCAGGCAAGCTGATTGGGGAAGGCCATAGAGAAGGAGGACTCTATTACATGGATTTTTTGGAAATGCCGAAGAAAGCTTTTTGTTATAATATTCAAAAAATAGAGTTGGAACTGTGGCATAAGAGACTTGGTCACCCACATATAGCCAAAATCCAACATTTTCCAAATCTAGGGAAATTTTGTAACTCTGAATCATTTGATTGTAAAGATTGTATTCTCGACAAAATGAAAAGATTACCATTTCAGAACAGAACCTTTTTCTCTTCAAGACCACTTGAATTAATACACTCGGATGTTTGGGGTCCTGCACCAGTAATTTCTAAAGGAGGATTTGTTTACTATGTTATTTTTGTCGATGATTTCTCCCGACATACGTGGATGTACTTTCTCAAACATAAGTCTGAAGTATTTTCATACTTTCAAACTTTTCATAATATGGTTAAAAACAAATTTCAAAATGATATTACTATTTTTCGCACAGATTCAGGGGGAGAGTTTTTATCCACAGATTTTCAAAATTATCTTAAATTGCATGGCATCACACATCAAAGATCTTGTCCTTATACACCTCAACAAAATGGACTGGCAGAACGAAAACATCGCCATATTATAGAAACCACTAGAACTTTATTAATAGCAAATCAAGTCCCTAAAGACTTTTGGGCAGAAGCTGCCTTAACTGCCACCTATCTCATTAATAGGATGCCATCTTCTTCGTTACAAAATATCACTCCCATTGAAAAACTTATGAACATTTCTCCAGACTACTCTAGATTAAGAATATTTGGGTGCAAATGTTTCATATTTACTGACAAAAATGATAAACTTTCCCCTCGTGCGATTCCCTGTGCCTTTTTAGGATATGCTGAAAACCAGAAAGGTTATAGATGTTTTGACTTCAAAAATAATAAACTATATGTGTCTAGAAATGTTTCCTTTCTTGAAAAGAAGAGCTTCTTTGATTTTAGAAAATTAAAAGATGTCACTGAGTACTCCTTTTTGCTAGATCTAACATCAACATCTGATGAATATGACCTTGATTGTAACTTTGATGATGATCCAAGAATTATTGATCTTAATGTTGAAAATGAAGAAGTTCATAGAGATACTAGTATTCAATATTCCAGGCGACAAGAGTCTAATACTCCATGTGCACTTGAGAAATATTCTAACATTCCAACTAGACAATCATCCCGGATCTCGAGGCCTCCAGAAAAGTTTGTATCATACGAGTCTTTCTCACCCACATATAGGGCAGTTATTGCATTAATTCACTCATATGAAGAACCATCCACATATTTTCAAGCAAAAAATGATATCAAATGGATAGAAGCCATGAAAGTTGAATTAGATGCACTTGAAAAGGCTTCTACATGGAATATTCAAGATCTTCCTCCAGGGAAGAAAACTATAGGATGTCGATGGGTTTATAAAATTAAAACCAAGAGTGATGGTACTCTTGAAAGATATAAAGCCCGTTTAGTAGCCAAAGGTTATGCCCAAGAATATGGGATTGATTATGAAGAAACCTTTGCTCCGGTGGCTCGTATGACTACTGTCCGAACCTTAATTGCCTTAGCTTCTATCAAAAAATGGTCTATTTTTCAAATGGATGTCAAAAATGCTTTTTTAAATGGAAAGCTAGTTGAAGAAGTATATATGGAACCCCCTCCTGGTCTAAGTATTCCTAAGGGTAAAGTCCTTCGCTTAGAAAAAGCTCTTTATGGACTTAAACAAGCACCAAAAGCTTGGTATGATAGGTTTAGTCGTGTTATGATTGATATTGGTTTTCAATTCTGTTTAACTGACACTGCTTTGTTTATTAAGAATTCTGATGCAGGGATCATTGTGCTTCTTCTCTATGTGGATGATATGATCATCACCGGAAGCGATAAACAGGGAGTTGAAACAATCAAAACACTTCTTAAATCTCATTTTGAAATGACTGATTTGGGCTTGTTGAGATATTTTTTAGGCATTGAAGTTGCTTATTCTCCTAGAGGATATTTATTATCTCAGACTAAATTTGCTTTTGATATTGTTTTCAGGTCTGGTATTACTGATGATAAGAAAGTTGACACTCCAGAAGTTGTTAATGTTAAAATGAAGATTGATGATGGAGAACTTCTTGCAGACCCTACTCCTTACAGACAGCTTGTCGGGGCACTTTCCTATCTATCCATTACCAGACCAGATATAGCACATGCTGTTCATACAGCAAGTCAATTTCAACATGCTCCTACTTCTGTTCATATGGGAGCAGTCATGCGTATTATCAGATACATCAAGTCCTCTCTTTCACGAGGACTTTTCTTATCTTCCTCCTCTTCTCTTGATTTAATTGCATATACTGATGCTGATTGGGGAGGTGATCCCAATAACAGACACTCAACCACTGGCTTTTGTGTCTTTTTAGGGGAATCATTAATCTCGTGGAGGTGTAAAAAGCAGCAGAAGGTATCTCTCTCATCCACCGAAGCTGAATACAGAGCCATGGCAACCACGACCATGGAAGTAGTTTGGCTCCGACGACTGCTTGCTGACATGGGAGTTGAAGCAACAAAGGCTTCACAAATGTGTTGTGACAACAAAAGTGCGATCTACATTGCCAGTAACAGAACATTCCACGAACGCACCAAACACATCGAAATGGATTGTCACTACGTCAGAGAGGAATATCTACACGGGATAATTGATCTGCCATATGTCACTTCAGAATATCAGTTAGCAGACCTCTTTACAAAGCCTCTCGCTGCTCCCCGATTTCACTTTCTCTTAGACAAACTTTCGCTCATTGTACCGTAAGTTTGAGGGGGAGTGTTAAAATGTAAAACTGTACATATATGTATATATAATAATATTATATTATTATATATATATATATAAATACATTTTTAATTTCTTTCTTTTCTGTATTTTTTTTCCTTTATTTTTATTTTTTGTCTTTATGTCATCTAGTTCAGTTTGAACTAGAATGACTGTTGCTAGTCAAGTCCTGTCCAGACTTGACTAGCAATAGAGCTGTTGGACTGACACAGTCCAACAGCTCTTAATAGAGCTGTTGGACTGTGCCCAACAGCTCTATTGAGTCCTCTTTCAACTGTGTATATAAAGGGGTGCAGCCCCTCTTGTATTTCACTCCAATGCTTCTTAAGCAATTGGTTTTTCATATCAATAAAGAATACATTTTTATTTTTATTTTGTTTCCAGTTATACCCTTTTTAAGGGTTATGCTTTAGTGTCATTCTTGACACTTGCTCTTGTTAATCAAAGCTCGTGTTTCGAAGATCCCCATTTCATTTCAATAAAGTTTGTCCTTTTCTAAATTATAACACATATATCCTTATTGGTTTTCAGCATAACCTAGGAAAACACAAGGAATGGCTTTGGCATAAAGCTTATCATTTTTGTTAGTAAGGACAAAACATGTACAAAAAAAAAATCGCAACCTCTTATAATCAAGAGAAATTTTAAATAAATTTTCAATAAGAGAGACATTTTCAAGGATAGTAGAAGGCATCCTGTTGATAAGGTAGACCACCGTAAGGGCAGCTTCGGCCCAAAAAAAATTGAAACATTTTGGAAATGAGAAGAGTTCAAGTTATTTCAATAACATGCCGATGTTTTGTTTTGGCCAAACCATTTTGTCATGGGGTATATGGACAATATTTTTGATGAACAATCTCATTTTGATCAATGTAATTTTTAAAATCATTTGATAAGAATTCTCCTCGAGAATCAGATCTAAAAATTTTAATGGTAGTTTTGAATTGGTTTTTGACATAACTATGAATTTTTTTAAAACAATCAAACACTTCGGATTTGAGTCTAAGAAAATAAATTCATGTGTGCCTACTATAATCGTCTACAAATATCACATAATAAGATATTCCTCCTTTAAATATTGGTGTCGGTTCCCATACATCTGAATGTATTGACTCAAATGGTTCTTTATAAACAAAGTGACTAAGTGCAAAAGAGAAAGATTTTATTTTTCCAAGAATATAATCTTCACAAACAAAATCTTTTTTATTACTTTTTTCAAGAAAAGGAAACAAATACAATTTGGACATATCAAGATATCTTAATCTCCTAGGACAATTTTTTATATTCTTTTTTTCAATAGAATTACAAAAACTTTGATTTGATAGTTCTAAGTTGTCCATGTAGTAGAGATCGCCTCTTCTAAGGCCTCGCCGGACCGGAGATCCTGCACCAAGCAACCACTAGATGAAAAAATGACTCTCTATCCATGATCGGTAATTTGAGAAACAGATAGGAGATTTAGATTTAATTTTGGTATCACTCTAATGTTTAGAACATAGAATTTTTTATTATTTTTCGAAAAGTTTTTCAAATTTTCAAAACATTTGATTTTTAAAGATAATTCCCTTCAAGATTAGGTTGTTAATGAGTTATCTAGTTGTTGTAAATATCTTTTCTGCTGCTTTTTTTATGTTTTTTATAGCCTTGTAACTGAATTGGATTGGCTCTCATCTCATCATGTAAATTCGACCTAGTTATTCATTAATGAAGGCAGTCAACCTCACGTGAGAGGGAAAGTTTCTCATCAATGGTTGACATAGCTTCTACTTGAGCTGTATTTGATTTTTTTTAATTAATAACATATATGCTAATGTTGAGGCCTTGCAAGCCTAATGAATGTTTTAGATTTGAAGAAAGATTGCTTGAATCCATTAGAGTTCAACGTGTTTTTGCTCCTAAATTGCAAAAGGTTTGGTTTAATCTCGGAAGTTCGCATTTTGGTTCCTGGTAGTTAAGAGCTAGAATGTTGGGTCTACCTAACCTCAGGTTGGCTACAAAAAAAAAAACAGCAGCTTATTTGAAGAAAGATTGGCATCGACTATAGAAGCAAATATTTGGACTAATGATCATACATTAAATTATTAAATACTTGGTGCATTTGAAACATCTGATCACCAATGAGTTCCTATTTTTTTTTCTTTTGTTCTAGAACAGAATAATTCTGGATGATAAATAACCAACTACGAAAGACATGCGAGAATAAATTGATCAAGAACTGATTTCCAACTCATAATTAGTACCTCAAGAAGCACGTATATTGGTTTTCCAGAAGCAGGTATGGACAACTTGTAGGACTCATCCACACCAAATTGTAACTGCAAAGGAAAAACACAGCATCAGCAATGGTAATAAGTGCACAAACAACAAAGAAGAAAAAAAATAAAAGGGAAAAGAGAAGGAAAACTGTGAAAGACAACAAATATTTGGTCCCTAAAATATGAACAAAATTTTAAATATGATGTTAACTGCTTTGGAATCGACCAAGGAATTCAATTTTCCTAAGTTCACATGATAATGACAACAAAGATCTTTGCAAAAAAATCGGAATCTTAATGGTTTAAAATAGGGAAATTTTCAAATACCTACCAAACTGCGAGCCTTATTATTTACACACAACTTTTTGAGTGTTTTCAATCTCCTACAAAAGTTTTTGCTTTGATTATGCAAATGACACCTACGTTAATTACCGTCAAAATTTCTGTTAGTTATGCATCAAAATCGATAAATTTGTCCATACCCCTTTACCATTTCAATGGAAAAGGAATGGTCTTATACAAGCATGCATAAAATTTGCATTTTTATACGGGTAACATAATAATTAGAATCATAAAATTTGCAATTTCTGTTAGTTGTGGCTCAGCCATGTATACGATCAAGGGGCGGTAGGGAATTAACAGAACGGCAGAGATAACTCAACCAAGAAGTGCAACTTTTCACATGTGCTAACGCACCAGGGAGGGAGGGTGCAAGCGTATATATATATATATATATATATATATATATATATATATATATATATATACCCGATCTGTCATTTCACAATTAAATCTTTAAAGATCCAAACCGGGCATTTTTTATTGAACAAGGATTAGCTTAATTAAAAATATTATTTTTGCATATATGGATAAATAATCAAGGTCAGATCTTTTATGGGTTCGCATTAAAATTCAAACCAACTGCATTTTGTCATTTGTAAAGAGCATCTCTTTTTTTTTTTACACAACTATTTGGGATCTGGATTCAGCACTACCTCATTGGATATACTTCATATCTGCTTTTAGATTTGAAATTAAGGGAATCCTGTATCCAGTACGTTTGTGAGCCTATGATACATTTATGACCCTATGACATTTTTTCTTTTTCTTTTTTAATAAAGAAAGGATATAGAAGTTTAAAAGACTATGGGCGGCTAGCTTATACTTATCTAGCGCGACCCTAATTGTGGTTCAACTTAACTTTAGTGCTCTCACATTCATCATCTCGGGACCAAGAACAGTAGCAATCAAAATAACGTGGTAGTCAGCAGGGGGTTAGGAAGGTGTTGAGTTGAAGATCCCAGATCAAAACCCTGCTGGTGTACCGGTGTGTTCGTAACTTTCAGAGGTGGGTCACCTAAGGCAGGGTGGTCGGGGGCCTCACCCGGAATTTTTCCCACACTTCGGTGAGGATTCACAGTCTTAAAAAAAAAAAGAGAACGCAGTAGCCGACTAAAAAGATACCACTAAAATTGATGCCAATAAACCCTTGTGAAATGATGGAGGCACTCCACTCAGGCCCTTCACTTCCCACACCAATCACATGCAACTGACGCAGCCTGATAGGTCTGGGCTCATTGTCCGGCCCTAACAGTCCAAGGGAATAGGCTCGGGTCCGACCAAGATGACCCTTGAATGATGATAGGCTCCACCGGACCCAACCCTGACATGATGGTATATATACGCCGTTGGACTCCTGGGCCTTGACCAGACAACTTGTCTATTTTGACCAGACAAGGATTGCACCGTAGGGCTTACTGGGCCCTTGCTGGACAACCTAGCCTGGCCGCTTGTCCATCCTTGTCTATTTTGGACGCAGCAAGTCCATCTCAAGCGTAGGAGTTGCCCCACGGTCTCAGGCTTGGTGATAGGGAGGATATTTCACGTCCCCATGTCGACACCCTCTTTCGGGGCGGTGTGTCGAGGCAGGATCAGCAAACAGAAGACGGATGGTGAACAGGTGCAGCGGCACATTGCATTCGTGCAATGTGATTGCACCTTGCACCTGATTCAAACACGTGGGAGTCAAGGGGTGCAACACGGACTGCGAAGACAGTGACCATATGTACGGCAAGCTGTATTTTCAGGATGGTTTCTCCAATCCGTATTGGAAAAAGAACCCATCTCAAGTGTCCCCTCGGATGTAAATGAACAAAGAAATAGGGCCCACAAAGCTCAGCCCTATATGAATGCCAGCTTGACGATGATGAAGGGACCGATGCTGATGGTGACAATGAGGCTGTACATGTGATCCCACTTGTGCATTTTTCTCTTTAAGAGCACCTAAACCTGGCCCTAAGGTCATATCCGGATCCAAATCCCATTAGTATCCGAATGTATTTAAGTGAAAAACTCATATCCGAATTTGATAATACCATATATATTCAAGTGATGAGACTTAGAATAGGTTTCCATCCAGAAGGAATAATATATAAAGTTACATCCAATTAGGTATCTCATTCCCATGATTGTAGGCATATCCGAATTTGATAATACTATCTATTTAAGTGATGAGACTTGAATAGGTTTCCATTCAGAAAGAATAAAATATAAAGTTACATCCAATTAGGTATCTCATTCCCATGACTGTAGGCATGAGAATATTACAGATTACCAAGATATGGGTACAGGATAATACAAAGATATGGGCCTCAACCAATTAATATGAGGAAGATGAGAGAGGATTCTTATCACTACGGAACTGCTTTCCTCTAATAGGTAATGCCTACATCTGAGCCAGAATCCGCAACCTGTTTACATTCCTATTGAAAATCCCTTGAAATTTTTTTCATCAACTCAATCGCGTAAAATCATCTTTTGACAGTTGACTAACAATGCTGTAATATGAGTAGTTATTTTATCAACAATTGAGAAAAGGTGATTTGAGACATAGGTGGGGTACTTTAAATGCATTAAGAATATGGCTGAATGTCATAATGAGATAGTTGGATGTGTTTTGCTTTTATGCAAAGTAGTCGATAAGCTTGTCAGAACTTCGTACTTGCTGTTGAAAGTGAAAAAACAATATACTTGGCAAAAAAGTTGTAAAAAAAACAAAGAACTTGACAAAAATTGAACGTTGAATTAATGTGTTATTGCAACAAGTAGATAACACAGACAATGATAATTTCAATCTGCTTGTTCTTATAGGAATCAGTTCTTGTATCATTTGATTCAGATGCATGGATATGGATAGTTTTTTATAAGTTTCAAAAATCAGCAGCATACAATTTTTATAAATTTTGGAGGCTCAAAATACCATTTTTTATATCCAAAATTGATTATGATCAATGTGTCAATTTCTAGTAAATCAATCATGTTGAACACGTATGTACTGACAGAATTTTGAAAAAAACACCAAAATTTTTTCATTGGGTAGGTTTAGCATATTTTTTTGTAATGTTTCCTCTTAACAAGTAGAGGAATGAAAACCCACCCAGTAAAAAAAATACCAAACCTACCCACCATAAGTTTTATTGGATTTTTGGTGTTTTTTTTAATTCAGATAAATAAGTTTTTGGAGCATTTGATTCCGATGCATGGATGGGTTTTCATAAGTTTCAAAAATCAATGATGTACAATTTTCATAAATTTCTAAGGCTTCAAATACCATTTTTATATCCAAAATTCATGATCCAATTGTTGATTTCTAGTAAATCAATCGCGCTGAACTGTACAGTCAGAATTTTGAAAAAAAAATACCAAAAAATTTCTATTGGGTAGGTTTGACATGTTTTTTAGTGGGTAGGTTTGACATGTTTTTTAGAGGGTAGGTTCATAGTGACAAAAGTTTTTACAGGCAATTTCTCGTCTTTCAAAAACTCATGAGAAATTGAAAAAATTCCATAAATCTTGCATTTTTTTGGCCAAAATCTTGACAATAAAAAAATAATTTAAAATATAAAATTTATTTTTATAAGAAATTATTAATAAAAATTATTTTAAAATAAAAATATAAGATTTTTTTGTGATAAATAGCCGTTTAAAATGTAAATATCGTGTTTAAATCATGGTATTTATGTTTTTTCATAAATCTCATGATATTTTGAAAATATGAGTAGTTATTTTATCAACAATTGAGAAAAGGTGATTTGAGACTTAGGTGGGGTACTTGAAATGCACTAAGAATATGGCTGAATGTCATAATGAGATAGTTGGATGTGTTTTGCTTTTATGCAAAGTAGTCGATAAGCTTGTCAGAACTTCGTACTTGCTGTTGAAAGTGAAAATATAATATACTTGTCAAAAAAGTTGTAAAAAAAACAAAGAACTTGACAAAAATTGAACGTTGAATTAATGTGTTATTGCAACAAGTAGATAACACATACAATTATAATTTCAATCTGCTTGTTCTTATAGGAATCAGTTCTTGTACCATTTGATTCCGATGCATGGATATGGATAGTTTTTTATAAGTTTCAAAAATCAGCAGCATACAATTTTTATAAATTTTGGAGGCTCAAAATACAATTTTTTATATCCAAAATTGATTATGATCAATGTGTCAATTTCTAGTAAATCAATCATGACAGAATTTTGAAAAAAACACCATGGGTAGGTTTAGCATATTTTTTTGTAATGTTTCCTCTTAACAAGTAGAGGAATGAAAACCCACCCAGTAAAAAAAATACCAAACCTACCCACCATAAGTTTTATTGGATTTTTGGTGTTTTTTTTTTAAATTCACATAAATAAGTTTTTGGAGCATTTGATTCCGATGCATTGATGGGTTTTCATAAGTTTCAAAAATCAATGATGTACAATTTTCATAAATTTCTAAGGCTTCAAATACCATTTTTATATCCAAAATTCATGATCCAATTGTTGATTTCTAGTAAATCAATCATGCTGAACTGTACAGTCAGAATTTTGAAAAAAAATACCAAAAATTTCTATTGGGTAGGTTTGACATGGTTTTTAGTGGGTAGGTTCATAGTGACAAAAGTTTTTATAGGCAATTTCTCGTTTTTCAAAAACTCATGAGAAATTGAAAAAATTCCATAAATCTTGCATTTTTTTGGCCAAAATCTTGACAATAAAAAAATAATTTAAAAATATAAAATTTATTTTTTATAAGAAAATATTAATAAAAAATATTTAAAAATAAAAATATAAGATTTTTTTGGGTGATAAATAGCCGTTTAAAACATAAATATCGTGTTTAAATCACAGTATTTATGTTTTTTCATAAATCTCATGATATTTTGAAAATCCATCGAGAAATTGCCATTTTAAACTTTCAGGCAATTTCTAGCGATATTATAGCGAGATTTTCATAAATCTCTTGAAATTTGTCGCACTGGGTAGGTTTTCATTCCTCTTAACAAATATAGGGGCACTTAAGAAGTATCACGATAAAAATGTGAATCACTATATCAAACACCAGCAAAATACCAAAAGTTGAAAGACATCACAATTATCACCTTAATAAGGTAGTACTCCACCATCCAGAGGGGTTCCACTTATCTGGTAGGAGCAGCTAGTGCACGTCACCTTGTGTCGGGCCGTTCCAGGTTCAAAACCCAATGGTATAGTTGTATAACTGGTAGGGGTCTGACTAACCCCAGCTCAAAAAAAAAAAAAAGGTAGTATACCTCAAAAGCCTAAAAATGTCTCTAGGATCTACAAAGCTTAACCAAAACATACATAAGTTTGGGAAGTGAGAAATAATCTCATGTAAAAAATAAACATTTACATATGAGGAGTTTTCGTGTGAAATTTTTAACATATGATACTTTTTTCTTTGTGTGAAGAGAGAGAGAGAGAGGAAAATTTTTTTCATGTCTCTAGGATCAAATTTAAAGGGTCAGATATGAATAGAAAAAACTGAAAAAATATTAAAAATAAATATTATATTTTTTATTAGGAATTCCTTTCCCACGAGGGTAGCAAACATAACCCTTAATATAATATCTTAAAATGTCATCTTCGTAATTTGATGAACATTCACGACTATCTCGGAATCATGCACAACAAATGAAAAAGACAAAAAAAAAATCAGTGAGAGAGAGAGAGAGATTTACCCGCTCGTCACGTGAGTGAACTACCACGCTAACGCCCTCAACCACGGCCGGAGAATCCGTGCCGTCAGACTCGAAATCGACGGCGTGGGGGGCCTGGATGTCGACGAGGAACCTCTGGAAACCCTCTCTGAGGATGCCGGCCGCGTCGGAGAAGTTCCCACCGGAAGTCACCATCCGGAAAACCTTCTTCAGCCGGAGCGTCGCCGATCCGTGGCTGAGAGACGCCGGCATTGGCCAAAGCTCTACCCCCGAGCTGTGTTCTAGATTCAGAAATCCTAGGAGGATTCCAGCCAGCAGCAAGGGCAACATCCGACGGAGAGGCACCGCCATTTCTGCTCGATAGCGTTACTCCAAACAGACTAAGGCCTGGGAAATTCTTGTGTCTGCTGCTCCTTGCTTTATATAATATGTATATATTTATGGGAAGGGAAACGGGAGGAGGAAGAAGGAAAGAGAAAAAAAGAATAAATGAAGGAGGGATGGGGGACGGGGCATGTTTTATTTGGGCCAATGAAGTGAGGAGAGACGGCGAGAGAAGGATAATGAGGACGGAGAGCAGGGCGAGTCCGGATCGGGTGCAATCACATGGCATAAAATTTGTGCATTAAGCACCTGATTGCCCTCCATCGACCTTTGGGCCCCACAGCTGACATGTCCTGTCCCTACGATGAAGTGTGATCAGGAGCTTAATGCACAAATATTTGTGCAATCACGAGCAGGGCAGACCTGAGGGTGAGGCCATATTCTGTTTTTTTTTTCCCCCTATTTTCTTCTAAATGTTCAAAGCAACGTCCATGAAATAAAGAAATAATGACAAAGCCGCCCTGAGTTTTTAAATCATCAGAAATGCACCTAATTTTTTGCTCTATTAATCAAAATGAAGGTCTGTGCAAGATTAAAGTGGACTCAATTGGCCGTGCTGTATCCAGATTTACAATCTCTATATATGTATGTAACAACTGGCCCAAGATTTTATGGGATGAGATAGAGATTACGACTATAAGGATGGATAACCTTTCCATGTTTGCAACAAAATGAAATGAAAAATAGAAGGCACCAATGGTACAAAATGGAAATAAAATATGAAATCTAATCTTTCTCTGGTAGGAGGGGTGAAACGATCGAGCTCGGAGGAGTTTGAGTTAGCTTCTTAGGCCTCGTTTGTTTCATGCAAGAGAAAGTGTTAAGCATCATTTCCCACCATGAATGAATCAAAAAAGTGTCATGCTGACCTAAGTGAGCCTCAATTTTTTCCACCACCTATCACTTTTTATGTGAAATCCATTCATACCTCCCTTCCCTCTATAAAGCACACATGGGAAGACTCAAGTGACAGAATTTTCTAAAAATCCATGCTCATCATATCCATGTAAAACCTTTCCCCTACATGGGAATACAACAAACAAGCCTTTAAGGTTAGGTTTCAACTTGCTTAGAAAAATGAGAGGGGTCAAAAAAACGATCAAGTGCCTCGGTATATGGTGCAGTCAATCACATGACAACATTTAGTGTGGGTCCCACGATATGTTGTAGTGGGCCCATGTAATGCTGCCATGTGATTGGCTAGTGTCACATACCCAAGAACGGTTTGAATGCAAGAACAGCCCTGTCCGCCTTCCCGGTAAGGCATGGAGCCCACACGCTAACACAAACACACGAGGCATGGACATTGCATCCCACGGCGTCTTGCACGACAGCATAGTGACAAGTTTTTATCGGCAATTTCTCATTTTTCAAAAACTCGTGAGAAATTGAAAAAATCCATAATTCTTGCATTTTTTTTGGCAAAATCTTGACAATAAAAAATAAATTAAAAAATCTAAAAATGATTTTTTATAAGAAAATATTAATAAAATTTATTAATATCATGTTTAAATCATGATAAATAGCCATTTAAAACATAAATATCGCGTTAAATCATGGTATTTACGTTTTTTCATAAATCTCATGACATTTTGAAAATCTTGCGAGAAATTACCGTTTTAAACTTTCAGGCAATTTCTCGCAATATTATCGCGAGATTTTCATAAATCTCACGATATTTGTCACTATGCACGAGAACATGGAGTGTCCCACCTCATTCCATATCTTCCACTAGAATAGTGGGATGCCCCCGAGGAAAAAAATAAAAATCCCCCCTCCCTTGACATCTCTCGCCCTTCTGCCCAGACTATGCTCTCTCTCTCTCTCTCACCAGAAGTAGGTGCTCTCTCTCACTAGTGAACCCTAACCCGATTTTAGGGTTAGGGTTTGCAAAATCTGAATTCGAGTATGCTTAGATTTTATGGTTTATTTGTAACGCTCCAAAATTTTAATCCAAAGTACATACATTTTTTTATTTTCTTGACGCAAGGCCCTATTAATGGCATTAATCTAATCAGACTAAGCACTAGGGGCCTGCCTGACAAGCACAGGCGTATATTAGTCATCCCACTAGAACTCAGTTCAAGATGAAGACAACCACAAACTAGAACCTTTTTATCAGACAAAAACTGAAAACACAATGGAAAACAATCATTTGGTTTTGGTTAAAAATTTTGGGCAAGTTACAGGTATTAACCACAACATAGGACTAGATCCAATTCAAGTATTGGACTCGGGTCCAGGTCCAACTCTTGATTCGGTCTTAACTCGAGAATCCAATATCCAAAATAACCATAAGATAATATCATTCACTACTTTAATTTAATTGTTTGAAATATAATCAAATAATTAACAAGTCTTAACAATTTATAAATAATTTCCAAAACAATTTCATAATCTAAGAATTGATCATTGTCACCACACACAGCATCCCGCCATCGCTCAAACTTCTTACTTATTACCAGAACATTGGTAATATAGGAGTCAAACTCATACCGAGTTTCAGTAAAAATACACTAAAAATGTATGTATATACAAAACCAAGCCAACATGAAACATGCATTTCTCAATACAACAATCACGCTATAAATCAAATATACCATAATTGCACACACTTTTACTCAACATATTATCAAACAAGAACATATTCATGCTTCAAATCATCAACAATAACTATAACAATATAATCCATACAACAAAATTTCAAGCCATAAACATAATCGGGGACATACCACCTACTCTCTTCAAAGGTAAGCTTGAGTGTGAAGTCTACATCCCAATTAATTTTTTTTTACAAATGGGTGTGAACTTTGCATTCAAAATAAATTTTTTTATAAATGGGTGTGAACTCTACATCCCAAATAATTGTTTTTTACAAATGGGTGTGAATTCTGTGTCCTAAACAATCTTATTTTTACAAATGGGTGTGAACTATAAATCCCAAAATATTTTTTTTTTAATAAATGGGTATGAACTCTGCATCCCAAATAATTTTTTTTTACAAATGAGTGTGAACATTGCATCATAAATAAATTTTTTTTTCACACATGGACGTGAACTCTGAAAGTGCACTAGGATCGAGGCAATGAGCACTAGAGGGGGGGTGAATAGTGCTTTTAAAAATTGTCTGCAAAATATTGAATGATTTTGCAAATCTCAAAGCAAACACACAAAGAACACAAGATTTTATCCTGGTTCGGTCAAACCCGACCTACATCCAGTCCCCAAGCAAAACCCGCTTGAGATTTTCCACTATCAACCTTGTAAACTACAAGATCACACAGACCATAACCGGTCCCACTTTCAGTAACAATCCCACTGAAAGTAAACAACTCCTTTACACCAAGGAGTCCTTCTTTTTACACAAAAGAAATAACAACTTACAATACAACCTATGAGCCTTCCTTTTGAATGCAAATGAGATGCAATTGACTTTTTAGGTTGTTGAAACACTCTACTCACGAATTCACTATCTCTCAAAGTGATTTGAGTGAAAAACTGAAGTGAAAATATCACGTGAGTGAGAAAACAAATACTTGAATGAATAGGAGTGAAAAGCAAGAAGTAATTCAATATAATTCTATTGAATTTGATTATTTTTTAGTGTAGAATGCACTCATATTTATAGTTAAAAGATTTCATACGTTGAGAGTATGAAAGGGTGTCAAAACTGTCCATTTTGAACGATCAAAACGTTTGAAAAATGAAAAGACACGCATTTTTTTGAAGTTTCAGGAAAACGGTAAAATTAGTCGACTGAAACATCAGTTAGTCGACTAATAGTTAGTTATTAGTAGACTGACAGTTATCGTCGGTCGACTGATCTGTTAATCGAGCCGTTTGAAAATCTGAACTTTTGAAACATAGTCGACTTGAGAAAAGTTAGTCGACTGATAATGTCATCAGTAGACTGAAAAACCTTTTAGTCGACTGCTGCTAAAAACTTCTGAAAAACAAACAATCTGTTCGGTCGACTGATAAAAAGCATTAGTCGACTGCTGCTAAATTTTTCAGAAAACACATGTTCTGTTCAGTCGACTGAAAAACCATTAGTCGACTGCTGCTAATTTTTCAGAAAACAGACATTCTGTCCAGTCGACTGATAAAACCTTCGTTCGACTAATTTGACAAAAATGACTTTTTAGAAAATATGGCGCGAAAGGATTAGTCGACTGATAAGTCTATTGGTCGACTAATAAACATGAAAATTTAAGAAAAGAGTTTTCTAAAAAGATTTTCAAAAGATTTTCTTTTAGAAAAGTTTTTCTAAAGACTTTTAAGGTGAAATGCAACCTAAATATGCACTCTAAGTAAGGCTCTTACAAGAATCTAAGACATTTAATGAATTAAACATTTGCACACTAGTCTTCAAAGATTCTTCACTGAATTCTTCAATTTCTTCATAGCCTTAGATGAAATGCAGTTGATTCCACTTACTTGAAGTATCATGTATGGCTTCATTGTCGTAACAATCTCCCCCTTTTTTATGATGACAAACTTAATCAAAGATGAAACATTTTAGATGCATAGATGGAGATTTTACTCCCCCTATCAATATGCTGCAAAACATTAAAAGTTAGCACATTTAAAGCACATATATCACATATTGATTGGTTTGCATTTCCATTCATCATTTCTTCATGCATTTAGAAATACATTCATTCAAAGCTTTCTTTTTCTCTTAATTTTGCATTTCTCATGCAAGATCTTCTGTAATGCTATCTTTATCAATGCAAGATCTCCTGTAATGCTATCTTTATCTTTTTCTCTCCCTTTGTCAGAAACAAAAAGAGTAAGGGCAAAAATAGCATAAGCAGAAATAGAGATACAAGTTTAAAAATATTACAACCCATAAAGTATGTTTTTCAAAGATCAAAGATCAGAAAAGAGAGTTTAGCAAATCCTTAATGGCAGTTACATCCTTCTGAATTGAAGCAAGTTGTTGAGTCACATCTTCACAAAAAGTGTGTTGATGCAGCTCCAAAGCTTTCAGTCTCTGCATAACTTCATCATGGTCTTGATTTATCGAAAATTTCTTTCTTTTTGCATGAGATAAAGGTGTCGCAGAAGGTGAAGGTTCAGAAATAGATGGTTCATTAGGATCAGATGGTTTAGTTTGATCAACATTTAAGGGAGGCAGATATTTAATTTTTATTCTTTTAAAAATTGTTTGATCAAAGAACTCTTTTTGCTCAATGTACTTTTCATTTGTTAAAGGAACTTTAAAGTGTCTAAAAATACGGGTTAAAAGACAACCATAAGGAAGAAATGGTTTTTGTTTCCACAAGTTTGTAAAATACACATTGGCCCAGTTGACAGAAATATTTCCAAATAAAACATAAAGAGCCGTAGATAGATCTGTGGAATAATAAACAAAAGAACCAATTTTGGGTAGAACATTGTGGGCAAGGATTCGTCCAGCAATGCGTGCACGAGTTTGAAGATTAGTATTTTTAAAAGGAGGGCAGTGAGGAGCTTTTGGAAGAAGAATTTGTTTAAAAACTCTTTCATCATTCAATTCAATAGTGTTGAAAAGAGTGTCTGAAGGTGGAATTTCAAGAATTTCTCTAAGTAATTTTGAATCAAACTCGATTTCAACATCACGAACAAGAGAAGACAAAACTCCAGTTTCATGATTCATTTGTAAATTTGTGTAAAACAAGTGAATAAGAAAATGATAGTGAAGGGTATTTGCACAAGCATAAAAAAGATGTGAAATACCAGGAAATAATTCTCTTATTTTGTACCGAGAAAACAAGTGAAATAGAACATTTCGGCCTGGTAAAATAGGTAGTGCAGAAATTGATCCAAAAGTGTCATAGAGAAGAGGATTGCGAAGTAATCTTAGTGAAAAACCATGTCTTGAAGTAGGTGTTGGGGGAGGAGAACCTAAACCTTTTGCAGATGCAGACTTCATACGAGGCATGGTTACCAAAATGTCGGCTTCCAAATGACGTCCAGCAAAGGGAAAAAAAACTTTCTGGCGATAAAAAACTAAGGACGATGCGGTGGCTGACGGCGAGGAGAGGTCGACCACAAGAGGATTTAGGCAATACACTGTCACGGCAAGAGAGTTCCGGCGTGTTTTTGAAGATGCGCCAGTCACTACAAGAGGATTCCGGCGTTTCAAGATCACGGCCAGAAGATTCCGGCGTCTCTCTGTTACGGCAAGAAAATTCCGACGAAGATGGAATCGAACGACACTCCGAGGGTTTTTCGGAAGAGAGAGAGAGGCAAAAGATAAAGAGGGGTTTTCGGTTTAAGGGTTTCATTTTTAAGAAAAAACGAAAAATGTACGAAGTGAAACGATGCCTCTTTAAAAAATGGGTTTTAAAACAAATCCAAAGGGTGTCGGGTCCCTTCACTTAATTTTTTTTTTTTTTTTAAATTTAGTCGACTAAAACTTTATCGGTCGACTAAAAAAGTGTGACTTATTCTAAAAATATCATCAGTCGACTAGAAATATATCGGTCCACTAATATGATGCGATACATTCCAAAATATAAAAACACCAGTCGACTAGAATTTTATCGGTCGACTAATATAGTGCGATTTTGAGATTTTGTTCAAAAATCAGCATTTTTATAAATCCAAAAATGAGCAAATACCTAGTTCTCTCCTAATTCTCATAAAATCTTCATTTTTAAGAGGTTTAGTGAAGATATCGGCATGTTGTTCTTTAGTGGAAATAAAATTTAACGAAATATCTCCTTTTAACACATGATCTCTTAAAAAATGATGTCTAACTTCAATATGCTTAGTTCTTGAGTGCTGAATAGGATTTTTTGAAAGATTTATAGCACTAGTGTTATCACAATAAATAGTTGTTGTGGAGTAGTTTAAACCAAAATCTTTTAAGGTCTGTTTCATCCAAAGTACTTGTGAACATGCTAAACTAGCCGCTATATATTCAGCTTCAGTTGTTGAGAGTGATACTGAATTTTGCTTTTTACTAAACCAAGAGACTAAGAAATTTCCCAAGAAATGACAAGTTCCACTAGTACTCTTGCGATCAGATTTACTTCCTGCAAAATCTGCATCACTATATGAAACTAAATCAAAGGAAGATGATTTTGGGTAAAACAAACCGAAATCTGAAGTATCTTTCAAATAACGAAGAATTTGTTTTACTGCAGTTAAATGAGATTCCTTTGGATTAGCTTGAAATCTTGCACACATACCAACACTAAACATAATATCAGGTCGACTAGCAGTTAAGTATAATAGAGATCCGATCATACCTCTGTAGAGCTTAGTATCTACACTTTTAGCATTTTCATCTTTATCAAGAGAAGTAGTTGTACTCATATGATTCCTTCTTGATTTCGATGAGTCCATCCCAATCTCTTGAGAAGTTATTTTGTATACTTACCCTGATTGATGAAGATTCCTTCTTCAGTTTGCTTTATTTGAAGTCCAAGGAAGTAGTTTAATTCGCCCATCAAGCTCATTTCAAACTCTTTCTGCATAGCCTTAGCAAATTCTTTACAAAGAGAATCATTAGTAGAACCAAATATTATGTCATCAACATAAATTTGCACAATAAGAATATCTGAATTAAGATTTTTAATAAATAAAGTGGAGTCTACCCGACCAATGAAAAAACTAGATTGTTCTAGAAACTTCCGTAGTCTTTCATACCACGCTCTTGGTGCTTGTTTGAGTCAATACAGAGCTCTTTTCAATTTATAGATTTTTTCTGGATATTTCTCATTTTCAAAGCCTGGAGGTTGCTCTACATAAACTTCTTCATTGATGTGTCCATTTAAAAATGCACTCTTAACATCAATTTGATATAACTTGAAGTTCATGTAACTAGCAAAAGCAAGCATCATACGAATTGACTCTAATCGAGCCACTGGTGCATAGGTTTCATCAAAATCTATGCCTTCTTCTTGATTATAGCCTTGTGCCACTAGCCTTGCTTTGTTACGAATGACTTCACCATTTTCATCCAGCTTATTTCGGAAGACCCATCTTGTTCCAATTACTGGATGATCCTTTGGTCTATCAACTAGATCCCAAACATCATTCCTAGTAAATTGGTTAAGTTCTTCAGACATGGCTAAAAGACAAAATTCATCATCACATGCTTCATTGATATTCTTTGGTTCTAATTTAGATATGAAAGTAACATTTGCAATATATTTTTCTTACTGCCTTCTAGTTTGGACACCACTCTTTATTTCACCAATAACTTGTTCATGTGGATGATTAGGAACTTCTTTCCAAACCGGTTGAAGAGGAATATTTTCTTGAGAAGTACTCTCTATCAAGGGTTCTTCTTGAAGTATTGCTTCTTCTTCTTCGCTTAGAGGAATAACCTGCTCACAATTCTCATCAAATGCAACATGTAAAGATTCTTCAATACAAGATGTTCTTTTATTGAAAATGCGATATGCTTTATTTCTAGAAGAATATCCAAGAAATATTAATTCATCTGATTTTGAATCAAACTTATCAAGATTATCTTTGGTATTTAACAAGAAACATTTACTACCAAAAATTTTGAAATATGAGATCTTTGGTATACGATCATAATACAATTAAAAACATGTTTTATGTAAAATTGGTCGAATAAGAACACGATTTAAGACATAACATGCTGTATTAATTGCTTCAGCCCAAAAATATTTTGGTAAATTTTTATCTTGAAGCATGGTTCTAGCACATTTTTGCAAAGTTCTATTCTTTCTTTCAACAACTCCATTCTGTGGAGCCGCTCTAGAAAAAGCAAAGTTGTGAGATATACCATGTAAATCACAAAACTTTAGAAAAGATTCATTTTCAAATTCACCACCATGATCACTACGAATTTTAATAATAGATGTAGATTTTTCATTTGTAATTCTTCTACAAAGTTTAGAAAATTCTGAAAAAGCATCATTTTTGCTTTTTAGAAAAATCACCCATGTAAACCGGGAATAATCATCTACTATAACAAAAACATACTTGCTATCATTCAAACTTTGAACTCTAGATGGTCCAAATAGATCTAAATGTAAAAGTTTAAGAGGACGTTTTGTTGAAACTATATCTTTAGCTTTAAAAGAACTCTTGATTTGTTTACCCCTTTGACAAGCATCACATAAGTGATCCTTTTTATATGGTATTCTAGGCAGGCCTCTTACAAGATCATTCTTGGATAATTTTGAAATAATTTTAAAGTTAACATGTCCAAGTCTCTTGTGCCATAACCATTGAATTTCATTTGAAACAATAAGACATTTTTCATTAAAAGAGGGTAATTCATCTAGATATAGTTCATACACATTGTTTCTTCTTTTACCTTTAAAAATGATCTTTTTAGATTGAAAATCAGAAATTAAGCATAAATCATTTTCAAAAGAAACATGAAAACCTTTATCACATAATTGACTAATAGATATTAAATTATGCATTAAACCATCTACTAAAAGAACATTTTCTATCAAGGGAAATTTTGGATTACCAATATTACCAATACCTATCACTTTTCCCTTGTTATTGTCACCAAAGGTGACAGTTCCTCCATCCTTATTTTGGAGGGTGGAAAATAACTCCGGCCTTCCAGTCATATGTTTGGAATAGCCGCTGTCCAATATCCATTTGCTCCTTATGTTGTGTACCTACAACAAAATCAGAAAACAGAGCATTTGACCCCTTTCTATTTTTGGGTCCATGAGAGTTAGTCTTAGGAACCCATATCCATTTGGATTTTGGTTTCCATTGATAATAAATATTCTTTCTATAAAAGAATTTAGAATAAACATTTCTAGAATAATAATTTCTAGATGCATTTCTATTAGAACTAGAAAGTTTAGTTTTATGAACAAAAGGTTGAGAATAATGTCTTTGATTTTTCACCACATAGTTTGGTCTATTTTGAGTATCAAAGAAGCTATATCCCAATCCGGTTTTATTAACCGAGCATCTTTGAGAACCAAGAAGTTTTTCTAGATTCTCTTGACCATTTGTGAATTTGGTCACTATAGAAAGAAGATCATTTGACTTTTCTTTAAGACTAGATATTTCCTTTTGTAAGAGATTGGTGCTAACTCCAATTTCTTTTATCTCAAGTGCTTGGCAAGAATTTTCCTTCTTGAGATCTTCTATTTCTTAAAGTAACACTTTATTTTGAGAGTCAAGAGTTAAATTTTCAGTTTTTAACTCTTTATTTTTAGAACTAAGACTCTTAAATTTAGCATATAAATCATTAAATGCTTCAAATAACTCATCATAGTCAAATTGACTTACCGAATCTTCTTGTGCTACAAAACACATGTTGGCGACTTCTTCATTTGATTCTTCATCAAAAGAGGAGTCACTATCATCCCAACACGCTTGAAATGCCTTTTTCTTCTTGAATTGGTCCTTGGGCTTGAATTTGAGAAGAGGACAATCTTTCTTGATATGTCCTGCCTTTTTACAGTTAAAGCACTTTACTTCATTGGGAATGGAAGAATCTGCTTTCTTTGCCTTTCTTTGAAATCTTTCCTTTTTGATGAATCTTCTGAATTGCCTTGTGATGAGGGCAATATCTTCATCTTCATCTTCTTCAGAATTTCTGAGTCAGAAGTAGCCTTAAAAGCAAGAGATTTCTTCTTAGGCTCTTCTTCATGTCTGTCTTGAAGTTGGACCTCATATGCCATTAGGTTACCAACTAAGTCTTCAAGAGTGAGAGTATTGAGATCATTTGCTTCTTCAATAGCAGTGGTTTTTCTCTCCCATTCAAAAGTTAAACACCTTAGAATCTTTCTGACTAAATCCACTTGTGAATATTCTTTTCCAAGGGATTTCAAAGTGTTAGTTATATCGGTCATTCTAGTTACCATGTCTGATATAGATTCATTTTGCTTCATTTTGAACAATTCAAATTTATGAACTAAAGAAGCAATTTTAGATTCCTTTACCTTTGACGTACCTTTGTGTGTTACGAGAAGAGTATGCCAGATTTCATTAGCTGTAGAGCATTGAGAGATGCGATTGAACTCTACCTTGTCAACGCCACAATATAAGGCATTCATTGCCTTGGCATTAAGTGAAGCAGTCTTCTTTTCATCATCGGTCCATCGGCTGAAATCAGTTGATGGAGTTTGGTACTTTTCTGAAACAACTCTCCAGATATCGAGATCCATGGATTGCAGGAATATTGTCATTCTTACTTTCCAGTATCCATAGTTTGTTCCGTCGAAGAGAGGAGGACGAACAGAGGAACTTCCTTCTTTATGCTGAGATGTTGTAGTTGCCATGCTAGATGATGGTCAAATCAAAGTAATAGCAAACCTTGCTCTGATACCAAATGAAAGTGCACTAGGATCAAGGCAACGAGCACTAGAGGGGGGTGAATAGTGCTTTTAAAAATTGTCTGCGGAATATTGAATGATTTTGCAAATCTCAAAGCAAACACACAAAGAACACAAGATTTTATCCTGGTTCGGTGAAACCTGACCTACATCCAGTCCCCAAGCAAAACCCGCTTGAGATTTTCCACTATCAACCTTGTAAACTACAAGATCACACAGACCATAACCGGTCCCACTTTCAGTAACAATCCCACTGAAAGCAAACAACTCCTTTACACCAAGGAGTCCTTCTTTTTACACAAAAGAAATAACAACTTACAATACAACCTATGAGCCTTCCTTTTGAATGCAAATGAGATGCAATTGGCTTTTGAGGTTGTTGAAACACTCTACTCACGAATTCACTATCTCTCAAAGTTATTTGAGTGAAAAACTGAAGTGAAAATATCACGTGAGTGAGAAAACAAATACTTGAATGGATAGGAGTTAAAAGCAAGAAGTAATTCAATATAATTCTATTGAATTTGATTATTTTTGAGTGTAGAATGCACTCATATTTATAGTTAAAAGATTCCATACGTTGAGAGTATGAAAGGGTGTCAAAACTGTCTATTTTGAATGATCAAAACGTTTGAAAAATGAAAAGACACGCTTTTTTTTGAAGTTTCAGGAAAACGGTAAAATTAGTCGACTGAAACATCAATTAGTCGACTAATAGTTAGTTATTAGTAGACTGACAGTTATCGTCGGTCGACTGATCTGTTAATCGAGCCGTTTGAAAATCTGAACTTTTGAAACTTAGTCGACTTGAGAAAAGTTAGTCGACTGATAATGTCATCAGTAGACTGAAAAACCTTTTAGTCGACTGTTGCTAAAAACTTCTGAAAAACAAACATTCTATTCGGTCGACTGATAAAAAGCATTAGTCGACTGCTGCTAAATTTTTCAGAAAACACATGTTCTGTTCAGTCGACTGAAAAACCATTAGTCGACTGCTGCTAATTTTCCAGAAAACAAACATTTTGTCCAGTCGACTGATAAAACCTTCGGTCGACTAATTTGACAAAAATGACTTTTTAGAAAATATGGCGCGAAAGGATTAGTCGACTGATAAGTCTATTGGTCGACTAATAAACATGAAAATTTAAGAAAAGAGTTTTCTAAAAAGATTTTCAAAAGAGTTTCTTTTAGAAAAGTTTTTCTAAAGACTTTTAAGGTGAAATGCAACCTAAATATGCACTCTAAGTAAGGCTCTTACAAGAATCTAAGACATTTAATGAATTAAACATTTGCACACTAGTCTTCAAAGATTCTTCACTGAATTCTTCAATTTCTTTATAGCCTTAGCTGAAATGCAGTTGATTCCACTTGCTCATCATCAAAACCTTGTACTTGAAGTATCATGTATGGCTTCATTGTCGTAACAAACTCTACATCCCAAATATTTTTTTTTTTACAAATGGGTGCGAACTCTGCATCCCAAATAATTTTTTCTTTTACTAATGAGTGTGAACTTTGTGATGATGCATGAAATGCACATCATGTTAACAAGTTTTTCATGCATTTTTTAATGAGTTTAAGGTTTTAAACTCATGTTTAGATGCATTTTGATAGTAAGGGGTTGTGGTTCGAATTTCAAAGAAATTAGAGTTAAAATGAGAGAGTTATTGCTATTTCAGTGTTCAGACATGGATTTCGAGGTTAATCGGATCCATATCCGACCCAATTAGGCTATTTGGACCTTGGATCAACCTTTAAAAAGCCCAAAATCCAACCCACACTAATATCCAAATCCAATTCAAAAAGTTTTACAGAAAACCCCTCAGAAAGTGGCGCCTAGTGAAAAATTTTATTATAACTTTGTTTTTGAAAATTACCAAAAGTATAAAATACAATTTCCAGCAAACCCTAGGCGTCTTTGGCATTGGAATTGGCGCCTCCTACAGTGATTCTACTCCAGCACCTTCTCTTACCTCTCATCCCACCTCACTTCCATCGAAAATTGTGTTTTTGCTTGGAAATCAAGCATTAATCCATTTCTCTTTCAATTCCCTTTCATTTCTTTAGTATCCTTGCTGTGTTTTCTCACCGTTTTCTGTATTTTTTCAGGTGTAGCAGAGGTGGAGACTACTAATCTTGATTGGTAGTGTGAAACACCCCATCAAGATGAGCCAACCCTACCTCCATCCGGTTTTCTGAGCCCTCCGATCGATAATCGGCACCCGTTCCATCCTCGGTAGATCTCCAACGTGTTGCAGCTGTGAAAATACAGTTCGTGGTGATATTCCAACATTCTCGAACCGTTCGAGACGTCAAGCCAAAGCCATTGTCCGCTCTTCTTCTTCCCCACGATCGTCAGATCGCCCTAGAGGTAGATCTTCTTCTCCCTTCTCTTCTAGCTAAAGCCAAATTGTGTGTGCTGTTTTTATTTTATTATTTTCTGCGTGTTTATTGTCTTTTCATTGTTTTAGCCTTAGTATAGAGTTCGTGCATAGACCATCACATTAGATCTAGTTTTTATTTCATTATTTTACCCGTTGGATCTTGAGTTTCCAACGTTTTTCATCAAAACGCGAAAATCGGCTAGATCCTCATCTAGCCGATTTTTCAAGTCTATCCAGCGTGTTCTACAGTGTCTTTTTACAGAAAAATTGTTTTAAAAAGTTTATTTTGATTTATTTTGGGCGTTGGGTCTGGATCAAAGAACGTTTTTTATTGAAAACCAATAAATCAGCTAGATCCATTCTAGCCGATCTTGGTTCATTTTGAGTTTTAGCCTTTGATCGGTTTTTGCAGAAAAACTGGGTTAGCAGACCTCATTTATATTATATTCAAGTTGAGTTTGCAAAAGATTCATGTTGGTTTGAGTCTATGTTGTCGTGTGATTTGTTTTTCGAACCCTCTTTGAATTAGAAGTTCCTTTTTGTTAAGTGCGTGTGTTTAGATTGAGTAATTCGTGTGGGTTGCTGTGTGTGTTGCAGTTTAACAGCTTCATAAAATCCATGTTGGTCAATATCATTAGCTTAGGATTAGTTTAAATATTGTTTTAGTCATTTTGTGTTTTGGGTGTTGATTGTTATTGAAAATATAAAAATCAAGTTTATCGTTTCCTAGTTGTGGTGTCGTCCATTCTTGGTAGGGTCTTTCATAAATTGTTATAGTGGAAATTCTTGTCCTTTTAGTTCTTCATGCTATGATAGTTTAGATCTTGTTTTTGAAATTGATTTTCGTAGTTTTAATTTTCCATGATTTGTTCATTAGAATAATTGTTAGAGAATTTGCTATTTTATATTATTAGGATTTCCAGCATCTTAGATAAAGTGTTTAGATTTTCGATAGTTTAGGTTGTTAGTTCTAGCTAGCTGTTAATTTAGATGCATGATTTTCATGATAGTCTTAGTGTAACTTGTTCTTTGTCATTTTGATTTTAATTAAGTTTTAGGTAGTCTTCTTCCCCAAGGTGGGGCGGCAGCCATTAGAGCTCCAGTCGAGCTCTAGGCTACTTTTGGTAGCTTGTTAGCATTTTGGTAAGTTTTAGAATTTAGGTAAGTGTTTTTAGTGTGTCTAGATACATTGTATTAGGGGAGTTAGTTTTAGACATTTTTAATGAGAATTGTAGTAAGTTTCCTTAGGTAGGTAGTTTCATTTAGTGGCTACAATCATTAGAGGTAATATAGGAAACGTTTTTGTTGTGGTTTTAGGAAAGTTGAAAAGGTAGAGTCATTACTCCAAAAAAAAAAAAAAACGTTTTGAGAAAAATTGATTGCCCCAAAAAAATCGTCGGCCCCCATTTAGGCAAGTTGAAATTGAGTTCAATAGAGAATCAATATTTTTTGGAAAGTTACATTGAAGTTTCAAATCCTTTCTAAAAGGTTTAAACGGTTTTGTAAAAGGTATTTATTTGTGTTGAAAATAATTTTTGGTAAGTCAAAATCGTGGAGGCTATTTTGAATTGGACTATTCCAAATTGCCTACTTACATAAATAGTTTATGAAAGACATTGAAGAGGTGTAACTGTCCTTAGTTGGACGATTTCCATCTCTTACCTTTTTAAATTGATATTTAAGGTAAGTAAAAGCAAACCTCAAGCTAGACGATTTTTGCATTTATCAACTTTCTAAAGTTGTTCTTTTTGAGTATTTACTCTTGCCTATTTCATTAATCGTCTAGAGTAAGATAGAATCAATTAGTGTTAATTAATTTAGTTAGTTGTGTTAACCCTAGTTTGTAATTAGGTTTTTATTTAGATAAATTTAATTAGAAATAATACCTTAGGCGTGTTAGGTATAGAGTTATTAGATTAATAGTATAATTAATTGATTAGATTTTATTTAGCATTTTACAATTTGGTCATTGCTTAACCTAGCCGAGTCAACCCGTTTGAACCTAGTCCTAGTCAACCTAACCTAGTCAATCTAGTTAACCCAGTTAGGTGTGTCGTGTCCCTAGCCTAAGTCGAGTCCACCTAGTGAATCCAGTCACTCTAGCCAAGTGTGGCGTGAACCTAGTCCTATCTTAAACCCACCACTCTTTGGTAATTAGAGATTTAGTACATTTATTTTTAAGTTAGATTAATTTCAGTATAAGTTAGTGTCGGTTTTCATTTAATCGATTTAGTAGAGTTTACATTGCGTGTTTAATGTGTGTTTGATAATTGTCTTTGGTAGTTATTCAATTAGTTCAGCTGCATTTAGTTTGTATTAACTGCATTCATTCATTCATATAGCTAAGTGCATTTTTTGGTACATTAGTTACAATTGCATTATTAGTTCCTTTAGTTTTTCGTCATAAAGTGCATATCATATTTCATTTATATTTCATTTAGCATCATTGCATTTAACATCAACATACAATCTGTCATTTAGTGTCATTTAGGTTGAATTAGGTTTAAATTGCATGGTTTAGTGTTTAAATAGATTTATAAAGTGAATAGTGCATTCAAAGAAAAACCTGATTTTTTCCCTATCGCACTGTCGTCATTTCATGTGCAAAAATTCCGAGTTTTTAGAAATTTCTTTTTTTATTCACTTTATTAGTGTGTTAACTGTCTGCAGACCAAATTTCAGCTCGATCCGAGTTGGTTTGGTCTGATTTTTAAGCGTTTTGTGAAAAGCGCTGTTTCTGGTTTTTAAATTTCGGGACTTGCGATATCTTGATTTTTCCCAGTTTTGAAACGCTTATATCTGGAGTTCCAGATATTATTTTTTCATTCTGTAAAAACTGTCAGATTCTTTAATTTGTTAGTTAAAGAACAGAACAAATTTCGGGAAAATCGGACCTCGTTTGTTCTGTCAAACAGTGGTTTTCCAAAGAACTGTCAGAAGTTTATTTTACACTAGATAGGGGCATCTTGGTAATTTCATTCTTTTCAGCATTTTCGTACTGTTTTTAGTATTTTATGCATGTTAGGAGCTGCATCTGCATCATATAGCATTGTTAAACTTAGGATAGTTGATTTTTGAATTAGTTTAATATTTTAATTAATTGATTTAGTGTAATTAGGAATTAGGAATTAGTTAGCTAACTGCTTGAA
Organism: Nuphar pumila; assembly: GCF_984573655.1. Classification (NCBI taxonomy): domain Eukaryota; kingdom Viridiplantae; phylum Streptophyta; class Magnoliopsida; order Nymphaeales; family Nymphaeaceae; genus Nuphar; species Nuphar pumila. Next base: position 24,199,919 of record NC_143256.1, on the reverse strand, counting down.
AATTAGGTTTAGTTGCATTTTTAGCTTGAGTTATTAGAATTATTTACTAACTCTTTATTTTTCTGTGTTTTTAGGTTGAAAAGCATAATTATTTTCCAGGGTTCATTGTCCAAGTGCGAAGATTGGAAAATTGGCGAAAGGACCAAAATACCCTTGGCGTGGAACAGAAGACTTATTTGCTTTTCTATTTCATTTTAGTGTTAATTTGTAATTTTAGTAGCTTTGTGATTATAGATAGTTATTTGTGATTAATAAATTAAATTTTTGAGAAATCTTCTGAGTAATTCCTCTTCCCTGAGGATTCGACCCGTACTTACCACTTCGTGGAAAGTCGGTTTTTATATCTTTGGTTGACGATTTTCCAAAGTTTTTTTTTATTGAAAATTATTGTTTTAAAAATACCACTTCCAAAATATCAACCACTTTGCATCTCAAATAATCTTATTTTTTACAAATTGGTACAAACTATGCATCTCAAATAATTTTATTTTTTACAAATTAGTGCAAACTCTGCATCTCAAATTTTTTTTTTACAAATGGATGTAAACTCTACATCTCAAATGTTTTTTTTTTACAAATGAGTGTAAAATTTACATCCCAAATATTTTTTTTTTTTACAAATGGGTGTGAATTATGCATCTTGTTGATTTTCTTATTACAAATAGGTGTAAACTCTACAATCTGTTGATTCTTTTTGTTTTATAGGGGTGCAAACTTTGTAACCTGTCGATACTTTGTAACCCATTGATTCACTTATCTAACATGTGCATGCATGCATTTTCATGTCTTACCACATATCAAAATATATTCATATGCAACCTATCAAATTTGTGCTCTCATAGAACTAACTCGGTTCCTTGAACCATAAGCTCATTCATGAGCATTCACATGTGCAAGCATGAATTTCATGTCTTATAGCACATAACCACAACATATAACATCAATAAGCATATCATGACATCATATTACATATCATAACCTCATGCTACATGCCATATCATCATGTTGCATATCATGTCATCATACAAACATATTAATAAAGCATATAATTTATTTTAGCATTATAATATAAAATTACAGCATATGAATCAACACACGCTCACAAGTAAAGGCATAACCACAAAACCTCATTAGGCCCACACACTGTACTCTAACAAAGTATGTGTCCATTTGGTTCAACTCTGGAATTCATTCATGTCCAAGTGGTTCACTTTTTGAACAATGACATTTACACAAACAATAGTTCTAACTTTAGAAGTACATATACAAAATTTATCAGTCTATATAAATTCTACCATGACCTGTATACCATGAATTTAAATATAGTGTTTTTACTGTAGATGCATATGTGTTAAATGTCTATAAGCAAAAACCTAGACCCAAACTCATTCCAGATCAAGGAATACCAAATCTCTAACTGAAACTGATTTTCTGTTCATAGAACAAACTTGTCTGATTTGGCTTTACCAAAGAAACATCAGTTAATGAATTTACAGAGTGAAATAAATTATATAATTTTTATTATAGTTAGTTTGGTGTGTCTAACACAAGTTCCAAAAGAAATTAGGTCTAAACTCAATACTAGTAGAAAATTAAAATTCACTCAATACAGTCAGTTTTTGTTCTTGGAAACTGTTAAAGAAGTTTTAGGTTCTGCAATAAACTTCCATGATTTTTAGTTGTCAAGTCGTAATGAATTTGTGTATAAAATTTTTATCACGTGTTATTAATTATATAAAATAAAAGACATAAAAATATAAGCTATAAACCTTAAATAGTTTGTGAGCAGTAAAATAAAAAAAAATGTGCAGCCTAAATAGAAACAAAAAATTTTGTGCTGACTTACAGAGATCGTGTCTCCCAACTCAGACTTCAAATGAACCCATTTTTTTTTGAGATTGCTCCTACATGTATGAATATCCCTGTCAATTTTGACAATTTTTAGGTTCACCATTTTGGAGAACCATCATTTTATTTAAGAATGGTCAGAACAAAAATAATAAGACAACATGCATTTTTAATAAGCATATTAAGAATTTCATATTTTTCATAAAAACAACAACATAAACATGCATTTTATGATTTTAATTCAACATAAACAACTCATATACATGCATGTACACATCCAAGCATGCTAGAATCATAGAGATCAAATTCATAACATGCATCAAATACAAGATCCAATATATTTAACTAATAAAATATGTTTTTCTCCAAAGATGATTTCTAAAACCTATTTTAGATTTTTAAAACTTGAATACATAGATTGGGACCAATATATATTGTGATGCATAGAGAAATCATCCCCAATGCATGAATCATGTGGCCTAGTTTGTACATACATCTAAAGTTAGTAAACCCCTACCTAAAAAAGAAAACTATTGGATCTAATAGATGAACACCCTCTTCTTTGTGTTTGGCTTCTTCCATTGGATGTACCTCCAATGAAAGCACCACCAAAAACCTAAAAAAAGTTTACCTAAGGGGGCATGAAGGAGGATGAAGGAAGAGAAAGATAAGGTCAAATTTTGGGGGGAGAGAGAGGTTTAGAAAAATAGTGTGGGAGGCTTCCTATTCCCTATATATAGTTTCTATGTAGAGCCCCAATACACAAGGACTCCTACCTAAATCCAAACTTTGTCTCTCCATCCCAAATAAGTTTCTAATTCTATTAGATATGTAAGACACCTCATTACTTAAGTATTTAATTAAATTAAATAATAGGAATTTAAGGAGGGGCATGCCACTTGGCTCTTCCACATGAAGTACTACATGAGGCAATCCCCAAAATCGTGTGGGATGAGAGAGAGAGATCCGCATTAAACTTCTTAATTGTTTTCTAATTAAGACTTTCATTAAGTTTAGATAATGTGGGCTCTGCCCGCAAAGGTTCGAATCCTGCCGTCCACGTTTTTATTCAAAGGGGTTAATGCTAAGTTAGAATTATGGAGTCAGACATTGGAAGCAAGAGGTTTTAAGTTGAGTAAGAGTAAGACAGAATATATGGAATGTCGGTTTAGTAAGCAACGAAGTAGTGATGGGAGTGTAGTGAAGCTTGGTGAGCAAGAAATACCGGTGGATGATTGTTTCAAATATTTGGGATCTATCATTCAAAAGTATGGAGAAATTGATGGAGATGTAAATCATAGGATAAAGGTTGGGTGGATGAAATGGAAAAGTGCAACCAAAGTGTTGTGCGATTGTAGAATGCCATTGCGGTTGAAGGAAAAGTTTTATAGGACGTCTATTAGGCCCGCTTTACTATATGGTACGGAATGTTGGGCTGCCAAGAGACATCATATTCAAAAAATGAGTGTAGCTGAGATGCGTATGCTTAGATGAATGTGTGGAAATACAATAAAAGATAAGATTCAGAATGAGGAGATACGTAAGAAGGTAGGCGTTGCACCCATTGAAAATATGATGAGAGAGAATCGTTTACTGTGGTTTGGACATATTCAGCGAAGGCCTAATGATGCTCCAGTTAGAAGGATAGAGAAATGGGAAAATATATTAGTTAAAAGAGGTCGGGGTAGGCCTAAGAAGACTTGCATGGAGATGATAGAAAAGGATATGAATGCTTTGAACCTCACCGAGGACATGGCATTGGATAGAAATGATTGAAAGAGAAGGATTCATGTGGAAGACCCAGAATGATTTTCTTTTTTGGTTCATATCGTTGACCCCAATTGTTTTGGGATGAAGGCGTAGTTGTTGTTGTTGTTGTATTAAGTTTAGATAAGCTTAATTGCTTAGGGTCTACTTAACTTAAAGTAGAAGGCATCTAGGGGTGTGCCACCTTGTTGGCCTAGAATCGTGCCACATAGCTCCAACAACCAATTTGACTAGTCAAACTTAATCGATGCTAATTGCTTGAGTTCCTTGATGATCAAGCAGTTTAGTTAGTTAATTATCCTACTTAATTAAATTAATTAAGAGATAATGAAAGAGTTGTGGGGACATCCCACCCTTTCTGAAAATGTTTTGACTAGATCTAAATCCATGCCATATGTTCTTTTGGATCCAAGTGGGGCCCATATAGAGGGGCGCCCGACCCTATGGGTCCAAGTTAACAATTTAACACCAATTTAAGCTCCAAATTAAATCTAAATTCAATCTTAAATTAAACCCATATTGAAATCCAACCCAAATTCAAATTGAAATTCAAATTTTAATTAAATCCCAAATTCAAATTCAAATTCAAATTCAAATTCAAATTCAAATTCAAATCAAAATTCAATTCCACTTGAAATTCAACTTACAATTTAATATTGAATTAAATTAAATTCCAATAAAATTTTAAACACGAATTTAACATAAAAATCATCATTATTTCTTAAGAAATTATCAAAAATTTATGGGTATTATAGTTTTGCATTTTAATTTTAATTTTTTGTAATTTATTGAGTAAATGATGCTAAATTCGTTTTTTTCTAGATATGCTTTAGATTTTAGGGGTTTTGTATTTTAATGCCTATTTTTGTAATTTATTGAGTGAATGTTGTTAAATCCATTTTTTTGGATATACTTTAGATTTTAGGAAAATTGTATTTAATCCTTATTTTTATAATTTATTAAGCCAATAATGCTAAATTCAGTTTTTTTGTTATGCTTTAGATTTTGGAGATTTTATATTTTGATCCTTATTTTACAATTTATTGAGTGATTGATGATGCTAAATCTGATTTTTTTTTGGTATGCTTTAGATTTTAGGGATTTTATATTTTAATCCCTATTTTTGTAATTTATTTAGTGAATGATGCTAAATCCATCTTTTTTTAGATATGCATTAGATTTTAGGGATTTTGTATTTTAATCCTTATTTCTTTAATTTATTGAGTGAATAATGCTACATTCAGATTTTTTAGGTATGCTTTAGATTTTATGGATTTTATATTTTAATCTTTACTTTTGTAATTTATTGAGTGAATAATACTAATCAGAATTTTTTTGGTATGCTTTAGATTTTAGATATTTTGTAATTTAATCTATATTTTGCAATTTATTGAGTGAATGGTGCTAAATCTATTTTTTGTATTTTTATAATTTATCTGACCCATATTACTTATTTGTCAAAGTTGTTTGTCAAGATAAATCAAATGCTAGACACATGGATGGTAATGTTCTAACATGATTGATGCAAACATTGGACAAAAATGGTTGTCATTATCCAAGACCATGTCAAGACAAAATTGAATAGAATACGATGCCCTTGTCCAATATTATATGCAAATCAAACGGGCCCTTGCCGAGATCCCAATGGTTTTCTATGAATCCAACTTGACAAATTTACAATTTTATCCCCCTCTCTTTCTCTTTGCATATGGCATGACAAAAAATCCCATTGTTTTGAAACCATGCTAGTAAACCTTTTTATTTTATTTTAGGTATTATTAGAATGAGAAATGCTAGAGATCCCGCTTTTACTAACCAACTATCCTCTTATGCCATGTGGAGGGCCTCTACTGGTGGAACTAATTCCACCAATAGAGGTTGGTTCCAGTGAGAATGGAAGCAAATATAAACTACCTTTTAGTTTTCTTTAATTACTATAGAGAGAGTGATGCAGGAGCATCAAAATTTGTACCACACATGCAAGGAGTAGAAGGAGGATCAAAAACTAAAAATCTGATCCAAAATGCATACCCAATCCAATTTTGATCCATTTGGGCCAATTTGGGATCCAAGGGTATTTTGGTAATTTTATATGAAATAATTTTCTGAGATTTTTGTCACATATATCTCAGAAAATTCCTTTTTGTCATTTGATTCCAATTTTGTGAATTTTTGGAACTACATAGATACTTTTTGAATCAAGCCTTATTGGACAATCTTAAGGTGTGGCCCAAGGGCCCCTTTCTCTTTTACCTTGGTGGCTCCTCACTGGCCAGCCAAGAGGAGAATAAAACAAAAGTTTTAAAACATGTCTCTCAAAGAAAATGGCCCCCCATGTGGCCAATGAGAGTCAAGGGAAGTCATCTTATCTCTTTCCTCAAAAAATGACCAAGGGTCCTTTCTTGGCTTCTACTTTTGAAAATTCTTGAATTTATGAGAGAAAAATAAAGGAAGAACAAGATTTCTGGTCCTTGAGTGACATTTGAAGTGCTCCAAGAAGTGGTCAAGTGAAGTTAGGAGTGACCAAATCCGTTGCTACTTTGTGTTGTGCATCTTTCGTGTGTTAGGACCATTCTTGGAGGAGACACTCAACTTTGCAAGAACCTTGTGACTGTTGTTCATGTATTGTAGAAGATTGAACTGTGGAGTTTCAACCCTTGGAGGAGTGTGACATCTTCGAAAGCTTATGACTTGTAGTTAGTGTTGGTTCCCCAAAAACACACAAAATCGAGTTTTGTATGATTGTTCTAGGTTAAATATAATTTTTTTTTGATATAATATTTGTGTAACCATCTTGTGTGTGTTTATTGAATCGTGAAGGGTTTGTATACATGAGAAATCAACTTGAAAATGATGCTACTTTTTCAATAAAGCATTTAAAAATATATTTTCAATAAAAATGTTTGTACAAACCATGCATCAACTAATAAAAACTGGTTAATGCTAGTGGTGAAGTCCGGGTTGAACTTAGGGAACGAGAAAAGTGCTTTTTTACCCCATACAAAACTACTCTTGTTGCCTTGAAAATAAAAATTAATTAATTAACTAAGTAAAAAAAAGAGTGCTACCCGGTACGAAGGGCTTACAAAAAAAATAATTAATGGTTTTATTACAGACCCAATTAATAAAATAAATCCTAATCTAAAAAGAAAAAAAATGTCTTCCGTGCTCGAGCTTCTAGTCCCTCTTATTTTGTTGCAATAACCTTTCCTTTCTTTTGAGGGCTCTCTGAAGGGCCTTTTGAGAGGACCTCAAAGGACTCCTTGGGGGTACTTTTGAGGGCTCATCGCACGTCTCAATGCTTCCCTACAAAAATAAGAAGACAAAACGCAAAAACTCACATAAATTCAATGTTAGTTTCAACCAAAAATCATAAAAACATGAAATAAACTATTATAAAACAACTCATAACATGTAACTACCCACTACACTAAAAGACAAAATAGTAAAACTAACTACTAACAAGAAACTAAGTAACTAAAAATCAAGAAAGTAATTAAACTAATATGAATAATTAATCAATAATCTAACATGAATAACTATAACTAACTAATGAATAAAGTAAGCACTAACAATAACAAATAAAACAATGCTAACCAAATTATAATGCTCAATAAAAGCTAAAGATTAAGCTAACAATTAAACTAATGACAAATAACAAAAACATGATGTACGAATTTAAACACCTAAAAACAATGACAATAATAAACATCAAGCTATGCTAACTATTCTAATTAACTAATTACTGAATAAAACTAAGAATCATCTAATAAATATTTAATTAAAACTAAACTATTGCAACTAATGAATTGAAATCAACGATTCACAAACTAACATACATTAAACTATAACTACCTAACAAATTGAATGAAATAAATTGCAGAACAACACTATTATTCTAAAAAGAACGAACTATTGCTTTATCAAATACATGAAAATCGATAAAACCTAAATTGGCTACCATTACTTAATCTAAACTAAATTTTAACAAAACTAATTTATAAAAGTAAACTAATTAATTCTACTACAACAACAACTAACATGAATTAAAATTAAGAACTACTAAAAAAATGACTATCTACTTTGGCACACAAATCGAGAAAAATGACTATACTAAACTATTTGTTACTTTTTTTTTCTTTTTTTTTTTATATTTTCAGATGTAAGAAATAAACTAAACTAAATTAAATGCAAGAAATATGCAATGAATAAATAACTACATGCAATGATATGATAATGCCATGCAAAAACTAAAACTAAAACTATGAAGATGAGGGAGAATAAACTTACCTTTCGGTTCATCTCCAACGAAGGGGTTAAGAAAAAGAAAGTGATTTTTACCTTAGAGATGCACTTGCCTCCGTCGACCAAGGCAAAAAGAATTGTCCATAAAAAAATGTTAGAAGCAAGATGAATCAAAGGAAGAGATCGAGAAAGAACCGGTTAGAAACAACGAGGAGGAAGAAGAGAAGAGAAGAGAAGAGAATAAGATGCTTGCATTTTCTCAGAAAGGAAAAACGTGGGTTGTAGGCTAAAAAATAATATTTATACTAAATATTAGGTCAAAACACGATTTTCTATGGAAGTCCAATTTTTTTAGAAAATTCAAAATAGGTCTTCCTCAAAAACATGTTTTTCTAAACTAATTAAAATTAGTAAATACACTCCTAATCTAATTAGGCTACGAATTAGAAAATTTCTAAACTAACTAAAACATTGAAAAAATGTAGGGGAAATTTTAAAATATGTGATTTTTTGATATTTTCAATTTCAATGTGGTTTCTTAAAAATAAAGATAAGAATGAGGTTTTAATGCGATTTTTCTATGAATCATGCATAAAATAGTATGAATAAAATGTAAAATATATGCATGATCAAATTCTCCCATGCTTATCGTTTGCTAGTTCTCGGGCAAACTAGCCTAACAAAAACAAAAATAAATTAAAAAGAACAAAAACCTAACTCACTTTTGTAGGAATCATGGTTGCATTTAGCAATAAGCCCTTTAAACCCCTGGGTTACCCCAGTAGACGAGTAAGGTCTCGTGAGGGTTTGCAGTGATGCTACCCACAAATATCTCTGTCATGCATGCATACAAATTCAACTTAAAAAAGCATTAGGCAATTGAGGAGTTGGTTTTCACAAATATTTCATGCCATTACACTTTCAAAACATAATTAGTCTTTCACAAGCCACCACAGAATACAATCTTTTCTTTTAATTTTGTAAATATCATAATCATTTATGGCTTATTCTTAGAAAATAAAATATATACATGTCATTATTTAATTATCCTTACTCATATATTTTCTGCACAAGTTTTCTCAATATTTATTCCTAAGCAGTGAACTTTTTTCTTTCTTTCTCTTAATTGTCTTTCTTTTTCTTTTTCCTGATTTTCAATTTTTTCATACTTTTTCTTTCTTTTTTTTAAGCACTATATCAAATTTTCAGTTTTTGTGACCCGTCAAACGAGCTTTGGGTCAGTGACTCTCAAGCCAGACGACCTTAGGGAACCAGTTATAAAGTATCCCTCAGACTTAATTGCTCGAGTCATTAGACCTTTCATTTTCATAATTTTACGTATAACTTGCTTCTTATCATGTGCAATATCAACATTTATTGGGCTCTCTATAAAGTCTATGTAATGGGCTTTTGGGCCGGTGGATCCCAAACCAGATGGTTTTAGGGCACCAGGTGTAAACACCCCTCAGGCTCTACTTGCTCGAACAAAATAGGCTACGGATATTAACTTAGACAAAGAAGTGACTTTCTTTATTATCTTTTTTGATATGGGAATCAAACACTTCAACTTGTGTCTAAGCTCAGCTACTGGGGAATATGAAGAGATCAAATAGCTAAACGTATGCTCTTTTTTTCCACTTTTGAGTTCTTCTTTTCAATGTTGTTCATTTGCTTAGTTTTCAAAAATAAACTATGCATATTCATACTTGTGATTCAAAATAAACTCTAACATGCATCTATCACCATTTATTTGAAATCCACATAAATAACTATATTTTTCTAGATCAGTGTTAATTTTTTTTATGGGGCTTAAAAATTTTCTAAAAATAATAGATTATGTAAAACATTCATATAAGATCAAACTCATTCCTTAAAAGCCCATTTTTTATGAGTTTTCATCAATGTGAAAGTACATAGACAAAAAAAGATTTGTTTATGAGTTTTCATCAATGTGCAAGTACATAGACAAAAAAAGATTTGTTTATGACTTTTCATCAATGTGCAAGTTTATAGACAAAAAAAGATTTGGGTGTGCAAACTACACCTCCCTCATGTTTGAATGATATTGTCCTCAGTGGCACTCCCCTATGCTTGCATGAAACTATATGAATGCATATGAGAAACAACATAAATAGGAGGAAAATAGTAGAAGTTATCTTATTCACACTGTGGAATCTTACCTAATGTAGCATTGTACTGGCTCTGTAGAGATTCCACTTATCTCAATGTTTATAACTCATAAAAATGCATAAAATGCATAAAATGCAATGCCTATATGATCTATCATTCATGCTCACGAACAAAGAAAATGACCAAAAAAACAACAAAACTACTAATGGTACAACACTAATATGGGCTACCTCCCATAAAGCGCTAAGTTTTACATCCTCAGTCAGACGAATCTTTGGTTTCCCTTTATCGTCCCTGAGATCAATGAATGTGAAGTCATGCTCAATCGAGAGATCTAAGGAAAATTGTCTCATCTATAACCCTACCCACAACATTTTCTATAACTCTACCCATCTGGACCCTACGATGACTCTCTTGCCTGTTAAGAATGAGTTTAGTCTCTATGTGGAGACTATTCTCGCATGATGGTGAGCAATAAACCGAATATATACCTATACAATCATTTAGCCGTGGATCAGATTGCTTCCATTGAACGTCTGTCATCTGGAAGCATTCATCATTTCTTGTCACTCTCGTGGCAACATCAAAGATGTTTATGCTTAAACACTTGTTACCAAAAGAAACATCTATCTCTCCAATACAACAATCAATACGAGTGTGAGCAGTGGCCAAAAATGGTCTGCTAAAAATGACGGGGGTCTGGCAAGCTACATTAGTGCCCTCCGTGTCCAAAATGAGAAAATCAATAGGAAAATAAAAGTCATCGACCTTAACTAACACGTCTTCCAAGATTCATCATAGACACTTGGTAGACTTGTCAGCAAACTGCAAGACCATCGTCGTGGGCTACAAATCCCCAATCGCAAAAGTGTCATAAAGGGAACCCGACAATATGTTCACACTGGCCCCAAGATCAAGGAATGCACGCTCGATAGTCATGTTTCCTATGACACAAGAGATGATTGGTGCCCTAGGATCATTAAGCTTAGGTGGGGCTTGGTGCCAAAACATGGAGCTCACTTGCTCAGTCATGAAAATCTTTTTGGGAAACGATCTTGACTTTCTCTTCTATGTGCAAAGTTTCTTAAGAAAGTTTGTATAGGCAGGCACTTGTTGGATGACATCCAACAAGGGGAGGTTTATGTGAACATGCTTGAATATGTCAAGCATTTCGTGCATTGTAGCCCCTTGCTGGTCAAAATCATTTACTTTTCTCAAAGTTTGAGGAAAAGGGGCTCTAAGAATATACGAAGGAGAAGGCATAGGTCGTCGGCCCTGCCCGATTTTTATAGCCGTAGTAGGGAAAATCGACCGGTCAATAGGTTTGTCATTGGGTTCTCCAGTCTTCTCCTGACTATGATGAAATTCCTTCCCACTCTAAAGGGTCATAACAGAGTTGGCCTACTCTTGATGAGACTCTGTAAGATGCAAGCCGTGGTGCATGAGTTCTTTATTCATTGGGTTGAGAATAGACTGACTTGGGAGGCTTCCCTCGCTTTGCCTGCTCAAGGCCTCAACTAACTGTTTTATTTGGATCTCTAGCTTCACTATCGACTGCGTATGGGACCTAAGGTTGGCCTTGATATTAGAGAAGGCTTTGAGAAGCTTTTCCTCAAAAGATTGACTTGATGTGGGCTCTTGAGCAGAAGGCAAGCTAAGCTGGGGAGGGGCCTATAGGAATGTGTACTGTGGGTAACATTATGGGGGTTACCTGGTCTGTACTCTATTTGGGAAGGCGGATGGGGTGCGGCTTGTGGATTTCCATGAAAAGTTGGGGTGGTTTCGTCATCCCAGGTTATAGGTGGGTGCATATGGATCATGCACCGGTCTGGTGAAACCTTGGGCAACATTCACTTGCTCATGAACAAATTCGAGATAGAGTGGCGCTGCCGGACAGTCTGAAACATAGTGTGCAGGGCTAGCGCATAGCTCGCACACTTTTCCTATGTGCTTTAATGAAGTTGGGTTGACCAATAATTGATCAACTTTCCTGGTCAACTGGTCCACTTTGATTTGCAATTCATGTTTGGACCCAACTTCATAAATCCTTCTTTTTTTACGACCACTAGGAACATATGTGGTCCTATCAAGTCGCGAGGATAGGGCATTATGCATTGCTTTTTCACTCAACATTTCAAATAGGGCATATGCCTCATCCTCGCTCTTGAGCATGAACATGCCCCCACACGAAGAATCAACCATCTGCCTGTCCTTCTCGGTCAGGCCATCATAAAAGTACTGCATCAGTTGCCAACGAGGCACCTGGTGGTGGGGTATTTTCAGAGAAGATCTTTCATTTTCTCCCAAGTCTCATGGAATTGTTCTCTCTCAATCTGAGAAAAGCTGGTGATGGCTTTAAAAAACCGGTTCGTTTTATCAATTAAGAAGTTTTTCTTTAGAAATTCTCGCTGCATGCATTCCCAAGTGGTAATTTTAACCGTATCTAAGGCCATCAACCAGAGCTTGGCTTTGTCATTGAGGGAGAACAAGAACAATGTCAACCTCAATGCGTTATCCCCAAAATTGTTGATCTGCACTATAGAGCAAATCTTGAGGAACTTATCGAGATGACAGTAGGGGTCTTCATTGCTAAGGCCATAAAATGATGGTAACATTTGGATTATACTGGCATTGATCTCAAACTGGTGTGCTCCTACATCAGGTCTCATGATGCATGAGGAGAGAGTGTAAGCATTGGGAGTGAAGTACTCCCTCAGAGGATGGGTCAACTGTTGATCCTCAAACATGGGGCCGGATTGATGGGCTCTCATAATAATAGACTTGAGGTCCTCAACAAGTTCAACAAGCTCGAGGTCAAGTGAGCATCGCCCTTGTATACACCTGAGGGTAGACCGGTGTAGCAACCATTTTAAAGCAGAGCTTTCTATCTACCTAATGCGCAAACATGATCAAACCATAACAAACCACGAAGCGAGCAAAATAAAATAAAACAGAAAAATAGTAACCACGCACCACACATTTGCACCCAAACAAATATTGTGCAAAAAATAAACTATGAGCATGATACTAATCATGCGCAGTCACCTACTAGAAGTAGCCTAATAAGTGGGCCGTGTAGGAAAAGTAAACTGGTCTCTAGGGCTCACAAGTAACATGGTTCTAAAAATCCTAAATGCAAAAGCAAACTAACAATCCTAGTTAAATAACAGGAAAAATAAACTAGCAATCCTAATTAATATGCAGAAAAGAAACAAACAGTCCTAAATAATGCAATCGAGGCAACAAAATGGGTACTCAATTCTTAAATCATCGTTCCCTGATAATGACGGTAAAAATTTGATGCTACTTTTTCAATAAAGCATTGAAAAATATATTTTCAATAAAAACATTTGTGCAAACCATACATCAACTAATAAAAAACGGTTTACATTAGTGGTGAAGTCCGAGTCAAACTCAAGGAACGGGATAAGTGTTTTTGTACCCCACACAAAACTACTCTTATTGCCTTGAAAATAAAAAATAATTAATTAACTAAGTAAATAAAAGAGTGTTGCCCTCTGTGGAGGGCTTACAAAAAAAATAATTAATGGTTTTATTACAGACCCAATTAATAAAATAAATCATAATCTAAAAAGAAAAGAAAATGTCTTCCGTGCTCAAGCTTCTAGTCTCTCTTGTTTTGTTGCTATAACCTTTCCTTTCTTTTGAGGGCTTCCTGAGGGGCTCTCTGAAAGGCCTGAAGGGGCTCTCTGAAGGGCCTTTTAAGGGGACCTTTTCGGGACCTCAAAGCGCTTTTTAGGGGTACTTTCAAGGGCTCAGTGTATGTCTGAACGCTTCTCTGCAAGAATAAAAAGATAAAACACAAAACAAAGCACAAAAACTCACATAAATTTAATGTTAGTTTCAGCCAAAAATCACAAAAACATGAAATAAACTATCATGAAATAACTCATAACATGTAACTACCCACTACACTAAAAGACAAAATAGTACAACTAACTACTAACAAGAAACTAAGTAACTAAAAATCAAGAAAGTAATTAAACTAATATGAATAATTAATCAATAATCTAACATGAATAAATAACATGAATAACTATAACTAACTAATGAATAAAGTAAGCACTAACAATAACAAACAAAACAATGCTAACTGAATTATAATGCTTAATTAAAGCTAAAGATTAATCTAACAATTAAACTAATGACAAATAACAAAAATGTGTTGTACGGATTTCAACATCTAAAAACAATGACAATAATAAACGTCAACCTATGCTAACTATTCTAATTAACTAATTATTAAATAAAACTACGAATCGGCTAATAAGTATTTAATTAAAACTAAACTATTGCAACTACTGAATTGAAATCAACGATTTACAAACTAACATGCATTAAACTATAACTACCTAACAAATTGAATGAAATAAACTGCAGAACAACACAATTATTTTAAAAAGAATGCAACTATTGCTTTATCAAATGCATGAAAATCGACAAAACCTAAATCGGCTACCATTACTTAATCTAAACTAAATTTTAACTAAACTAGTTTATAAAAGTAAATTAATTAATTCTACTACAACAAAGACTAACATGAATTAAAATTAAGAACTACTAAAAAAATGACTATCTACTTTGGCATGCAAATCGAAAAAAATGACTACACTTGTAACGACCCCAATCCATACCCTTTGAAAATGCGAAATATTTTTTTTTCAATGCGGAAACCTTCCCAGAGATCCGGGGTCCTCACAGTTCCAATTTCCATTGGATAGCCCAACCACCACAAACGAACTTGCAACCGTCATCCATAAGAACCAACTAAAACTCTTTTATTAATGAACCAATAAGAGTCTCATACACAACTCAAAAGTGAAGTAACAACTGCAGAAAGTAAAAAGAACTAAAAGAAGCAAAAATAGAGCCACTCTGTCCCCTGCTGAAACTGATAAGCGCAAGTATGGCTCTCATCCATCCCCAGTAGCCAGTCCAACCTCACTATTCATCATGTCCTGTGAAAAACCAACAAAGTAGGGTGTCAGAACCGAAATTCTGAGCACAACTACTTCTAAAGAAACCAGGTGAGACAAAGAACATGGATGAGATTTCATGTAATGATTTGAGTGAGTGCAGATATAAAATTTGCAGCATTCAAATATCCATACCTACCAACAATTACATATGCTCACCAGTCAAGAACAGTAAAGCAGTACCATATATCAAGAACTAAATAACCAAACCTTGCAACATGATTTCAATAAGTAAATCTTATGCTACCACCAAATCATGCCATGATATAGAGAATGATTCAAACATGCATGATCTAATGCTTAACAAAAAAATGCATGATTATGTGCAATGCATGATTTCTTCTGTTATCTTTCATTAAGTTTCATCTTTCCATATGCATGACCTATTAAATGCACACAACATTAAGTTTCTCTTTTTAATTACCGTTGTCCGCGGATACACCAAACAGGTACAATCCCCGAGGTCAAGTAGGTTCTCAGGGTAGCTTAACACATAATTTGTATTTTATTACTGGGTTCCAACTTAGCCCTCGACCGAATCACCTTCGGAACATTAGACCTCCACATCTAATGTCGGGGACACAAGGGACACCCCACGCCCACATGTGCCACTTCTTTGGTACCATAACAACAGCTGTGTCAAACACACCACTCCCGGGTAAAGTGGCAGACTCTCACTAAAACCGTGGCCAGGAGAAAGAACCTCAATATCGGGTTCAGGGGACAGAATTACAACACACAGAGTTTTTGTATCCTCACAGTCTCCCCAAGACCGGATATCTAAGATTCTCATACTCCAGATGAGATATCCCAGAATGCATATTACACTGTTCTTATTCATTATATTTTTATTTAAGTTAATTTCTTTAAGTTTGCAACACCATTTGCAAAAGTAAAGTAAAAACCCGCATCCTCCCTTGCGGGGACCCATTCGGGACTCCAACCTGTATAAACGACTAAAACAATGTAGTAATGTGCCAAACCATCTTATGTGGTTTAAGTGATGCAGTTAAAAACATATGTGAAAGAAAACCAAACCCACGGCTCTCCAGGCCGATGATGGTCCATTTAGGCCATCAATGCACCACATAATAAAACCAAAATAGTGTTTTATTCCTAACACTGGGCTCAATTGCCAAATACACGTGTTCAACATTCATGTGCAAGTGCTTTCATGTATTTACTTAACGCACTTGCATTCATCCAAAATTTCATACGTACATGAGAATATTTATGCATGATCCTACATGCCAATACACCGCGATCCCATATATGCACATGCACTTGAAACCAAATCATACATGCATGATAATTCAACATGTCCCATAATTGTAGCTACATGAAATCTTCCATTCATAACATGTGTTATCATCCACACACATGAACATAAACCGGATCTATAAATTGACATTTCGGGGTTGCACACATTCATATCATGTATGCACCTGTGCCAAAACCCAAAGTTTCTCAACATAAAACAAATTTTGGCTGTCTCAGCCACACAAACCATGCTGCCACATAGTTCTGATTAAGTACATATATTATCGTTCATACATCGGTTGACGATTTAAAAAAAAAACAATTTGACATATTCTCAAAAAGCTACAAATCATGATTTTCATCAGGGAATAAACAATAACAGTTTAGTCATTGAGTAAGGCAAGATTTTTATAAGCTAAAAGAAAAATTGCAAATCATTTGACACTATCCACCTAATATTGTCACCTAATGATGTAGCCATAATAACACTTTCAACACACACACACACACACACACACACACACACACACACACATATATATATATATATATTAAAGGATGATACATGACTAGCCATATGTCCTGATACAATCGAACCATCATCTTTCTGCTATTTATAATACAATAGCTAATAAAAGAAAAATAGAAGACACTCACTAGCATACAAGTAATTATTTACTTAAACAATCATAGCTCAGTCACAGAATGAGTTCGGTCTTGTACTCAACCGAAAGAAACTCCTTGTATTCTTGAGTACTCAACAGAAACTGATTACATTCAATGTTTTTAACACCAAAATTTCTCAGTTTATAATTGAGCTTAATCTATATTTACTACTGCTAATAACTATACTGTAGTACTGCAGATTTTAACATGTATGCCAAATGCTAAACAAGTCTCAAGTATATTTATATTGATTTCCACCAACTTATCTAGACATATCAAAAGTGATCATACGACACAACTCAGGGTTGCGTTCAAGGACTAATGCATTCAGCCAGATTGTGACTTGATAATATATATAATTGGCGGGATATGTTCTGGATCTAGACATATACCACCAATCTGTCTTTATCACAACAACAAAACATTTCATAAAGAAATTCAAAACAAGCATGCGAGTTCCATTCATGCATATTAGTCTCTGGATCGGACTCTAAACCATAAATTTGCAGTTCATCTTATACCATCACGATTTCAGCTAACATGATTCTAAAACAGACAGATATACTCACAGATTTTTCTCGGTAAAGGGTATATAATAACAAAGAATCCATTATGTTAAATTGTAAAACTTTAGATTTACACAGGCCAGAGAGTTCTCAAAACAATTAGTTTTTTCTTTTTTGAAGCAGAGTAGCACAGTGACAAATTTGCAGTAAGGTCTTACTGTGATTCTGGGTTTGGGATTTCACCCCAAACAAGATCCCCAAACAGAGATTAACATGCATCATACCTCCCCTTCTATCAGGAAAACTGAGAATCCCCAAATCTAAAACCCTTAACCGACAAAAATTTAGACCCCCAACAAAAACAAAGGAAAACACCCCTCATCTGGAAAGACCCGAAACCCCCAAATCATAGATTTGGGGTTTTAGGTTTAGGGTTGACATAAACCCCAAATCCTACCCTCAAACCCCCACATGGAATTGAACCCATGTTTGATCCCTCACCTCGATTCCAAGAAGACCCATACCTTTTTTTTTGAAGCTTTTCCGGTGATCAGAGGCTGTCGTGGCGGGAGTACCGAGCTGTTGTTAGCCTCGGCCTTCGGTGGTGGCTGGTGGCTAAAGCTCCACTCACAGCTGTGACAGACGAAGCCCTTCACTGCTGCCGTGACAGGAAGACTCGGCTGCTGTTAGCCGCAGGTTTTTCCGGCGACCTCCACCTCTCTGATGCACACCCAACTCGACAGAGAGAGACGAGAGGAAAGAAAGAGAGAGAGACTGAGTGGAGAGGGCAAAACCCTCTCTCCGCTCTCCTTTATCGCCCCCAAAACCCCTCCTCTACCGAGAGGTGCGGGGTCGGTTACGCCATGCGTAACCCCCCCCCCCCTCTTTTTGTTTTCGACTCCAGTTTTATCGGGCAACCCTTATCGGGTTGCCCCCTTTCTTTTAAAAGGGCTGCTACAGGGCGCGGCTCGGGTTCGGACCCGAGACCCGTAACCCGACCCCAATCGATATGGATCCACAAGTTGGAGCCAAATGGATCCAACTGTGGATCCTCAGATTAATAAAAATAAATAAATTTTATCTATTTATTATTATTAATGTTATTAAATCATGTTTGATATTATGTATTCCTAATTACCCCTTTATGGGTCCTAGATCCGAAATGTGGATCTAGGCCCAATTTTCATATTTTAAAATATTTTGTAACAAAAATTTTCGGGTTTTACAACACTAAACTATGTGCTACTTTTTTTCCTTTTTTTTATATTTTCAGATGCAAGAAATAAACTAAACTAAATTAAATGCAAGAAATATGCAATGAATAAATAACTACATGCAATGATATGATAAATGGCATGCAAAAACTACAACTAAAACTACGAAGATGGGGGATAAGAAACATACCTTTCGGTCCATCTCTGATGGAGGGGTTGAGAAAAAGAAAATGATTTTTACCTTAGAGATGTATGTGTCTCCGTTGACCAAGGCAAGAAGAACCGACGATAGAAAAATGTTAGAAGCAAGATGAATCAAAAGGAGAAAGAAAGAGATCGAGGGAGAACCAGTTGGGAACGAAGAAGAGGAGGAAGAGAAGATATGAGGGATAAGAGGCTTGTATTTTCTCAAAAGGGAAAAACATGGGCTGTAGGCTGAAAAAAATATTTATATTAAATATTAGGTCAAAACATGATTTTCTATGGAAGTCTAAAAAATTTTCAGAAATTCCAAAACAGGTCTTCCTCAAAAATGTGTTTTTCAAAAGATGCTTTTCTAAACTAATTAAAATTAGTAATTACACTCCTATTCTAATTAGGTTATGAACTTGAAAAATTCTAAACTAACTAAAATAATGAAAAATAAAGGGTAAGTTCTGAAATATGTGATTTTTCGATATTTTCAATTTCAATGTGGTTTCTAAAAAATAAAGATAAGAATGGATTTTTAATGCGGTTTTTCTATGGATTATGCATAAAATAGTATGAATAAAATGTAAAATATATGTATGATAAAAAAACGTTAGAAAAGAGTTAGATTCGAACTCTTGGAAAGAGAGTGCAAAACACCACTTTGAGAAATCGTTAATTGCAAAAAAACTTTAAATCGTGCAATAGCTAAATCAGACCTACAACTTGATTAAAATTTTGATTTGAGGATTTGGTACAGATCCTAAGACATGATTCCAGGTCTGTATCAGCCCCCTTTATGGCTGAAAAACATGTGCTTAGGATTAGCATTTATTACCCGAGTTTTCACAAAATTCATTTTTTATTAACTTGAGATTTCGATAAATTTATCTTGTTTGTTTGACTCCAACAGAATCAGATTGTTTGAGTGCTCTATTGAACGTGTTTCAGAGGTGAACCCAGTCCCCTAGCACGTCAAATCAAATCTGATCTAATTAAAATCAGACGTGAATCTGAACTAGCTTGCTAAGTCTATGCAAATTGCCATTTGAGTTTGTGTACACTCCAAAAACATGTTTGTATGTTCTGGTTTGAATACTGCCACTTAATATATGTTTTGAATGTTGTTGTTGTTGGCATGTTCTAGGCCCAAAAACACTCTTGTTTGGATCTGATCATTTTTTATCCCCTAACAAATACAAATCATTGAAAGTGTTAATGCTTGAAGTTTGTCCAAAATAGTGCTGGCCAATTTGCCTTAAAGTGCATAAACTGAATAGTTAAATTATATATTGCAAATTTTCAGTTTAGGAACTATTTTAGGACTAATTTTGTGACTGATATTAGTGGTTTAATGTATGCTTGAATCTTGTCTAAAATTGCTATCGAATCTAATCCATAATGTGTTAAAATTTGCATCTTTTAAGAGGTTAGAAATTAAATTTTTTCTGAAATTTTTATTGCAAGTTTGATGGATGTTTCTAACCAGAGTTGGGATCTTGGTGGAAGAGACTGAACATTGTAGAAAACACGTTTGAAATGTGTGTTCTTGGGAACAATACAGATTTAAGTAAGATAAAATTTGGCATATAATAATTATTGTGTTTTTTTTTTTACGATTTGTCCAAAAGCGCATCCAAATCCATCTAACCCGAATCTGTCCCAACCTATTAAAACAACACCTATGTCTGTCCTAAACCCCAATAACAGCGTATAAATACCTCACTTAGGGTCCTAGTTGTATCATTTTCCATTGTGTTAGGTGGTCATTCCAGAGGACTCATTTCATAGGCAGACCTAGTAGATATACTCGCTACTGGGCTATTATCCACTCATGCTTGCCCTCAAGCGGGTCTTTAGTGTATTGTTAAACCTGAGCCTTGCCTCAAAATTTGTTCTTTTGTATCAATCCACATTAGAGAGCGAGATTTCTTCTTATTAAAAATAGGTATATGGTGCAACCATTAACTTGTTAAGTTGAGTTCATATATGGCATGATAAGTTGGGTATAGGGCACATCTTGTTCATATGAGTTGTTATGGGTGTATAACTAGATTCAGCTACGACCTTAAAATTGTATCTTAATTATACCTTGATAGAATTGCAAGTTTTCTTAAATGATATAACAATCTGAATTCAAATATGAATCAAATCTTAATTAAAAAGCCGAACCCAATCAAACAACAAAGTTAGGGCACTTAGTGCTAGGAGGCTAGGTTGAGTAGTGATCTTAGTAGGATATTGGTGCTCCTATGATCTAGACTTTATATGTAACACCTAAGATTTTTCCATAATGAAGATGAAATTCATGTTTCAAATTTGGTTTGAATTTCAATTTAGGTTTGGATAATCATTGTGTAGCATGAAAAGACTGAAAAGTTTCTTGAATCTAAATGATGATAGTTTTGCAACTACACCAAAAGTTCTTCTGTATCATTTATAGCACCCTTTTGACTCTTCTATTCCCTCTAAATTTTTAGCCTTCTATGGAATTCCAATAATCTGCTGCTTTGTAACTCTGCCTACCACAGAGCTCTACAAAGCGAGTGCAAAACTTCCATATCTCCAACAGCCATGGACCCTACCAAAAACAATTGATGTGGCATTTCCTAGTTTTCACATTGGTTATATCCTTGAAGATTTTGAGGTATCTAATCCACCCCTTCCAAATTCTTAAGTTGCTCCTCCAACTTGTCCTTTCCTTCCATCATGGCCTGCACTTTAATCTAGAATAGTGCCTAATCAACAATGTCCAACATTAGGAAGCTTTAACGACATTGTTAGGGAATGACTCCTCGACTTACCGATGGATCGAAGAAACAAATACAAAAAAAGAAGAAGGAGAAAACAACCACACATGAAAAACAAGGATTTTATGTAATTCGATGAAAACTACCTATGTCTATGACCACACTAAGTCTTCTTCTTTTATTGATTGGGATACACAATACATAGGAGGATTCCTCTTTAAATAGGAGGAATCTATGAATTTTATATAGAATCTACTAGTGTTCTTAAAAATAACAAGGAGTCTAAAGTACAATTATATAACTATCCTCCAAAAAATCTGCCTCGAGGGCTAACACAAAAATTGTGAATTTATATCTAAATAAAAAATAGCCTCCACACTTCTCTAACAATCTCCCACTTGGAGATTGATTTCCTTTCAACAACCACATCTTGTGACTTCTCAACTCATGCAATACAGACTATCAATGTGACACCTCCAAGTACTATCCATGAAGGCCAACTGAGGTTGTTCACAGCCTTAACTTCTTTGTAGTCACTATCTTGGTCAACATGTATGTCGGGTTTTCTTACCCACAAATTATCTTGAGAGTCTGTGATCCATCAGCCAAAAAATCATGAATAAAGTAATACTTCATCTGAATGCGCTTCATTCTAGCATGAAATGTTAAATTCTTTGCTAGATGAATTACACTTTGACTGTCACAGAAAAGAACATTACTGCTCTAATTTCTACCAAACTCTTTCAAAAAATTCTTTAACTAGACCGTCTCCTTGCTGGCTTCATTAACAACATATTCAGCTTCAATGGTGGAGAGAGCCACAATCTTCTGAAACTAAGAAAGCTAACTTATAGCAATTTTAACCAAGGTGTAGATATAACTTGTGGTGCTTTACTATTGTCAACATCACTACCTAAATTTGTATCAACAAAGTCTTACAAAATCATGTCATTTTTATCAAAGCAAAGTGTCAAGTCTGTGATACCTCTCAAGTATCAAAGGATCTGTTTCACAACTTTCCAATGTTGCTTCCCTGGATATGTCATGTACCTACTCACGACCCCCACTGCTTGAGTTATGTTTGTCCTGGTACAAACCATAACATACATCAAGCGGCCAACTAGTAAAGTATATGGAACTTTTGACATATACTCATACTCCTCATCTTACTTTGGTGACAACTCTTTCGATAATTTGAAATAACTTGCCAAAGGAGTACTGACGGGTTTTGTATCCTGCAAACTTCTCAATCTCGAGAAATTCTCATCCCGAGTATTTTCTTTATAGCTCCTAGGTCCTTCATTGCAAATTCCTTTGATAATTGTTGCTTCAACTTGTTGATCCCTTAAATGTTAGATCTTGCAATGAATATCTTATATACATACAAGAGCAAAAGAATATAGCAATCATCAAATATCTTAAGGTAACAACAATGGTCCATCTGACATCTCATGAATCTGTGGTTACACATGAATCTATCAAACTTCTTATACCATTGTCTGAGGGATTACTTTAAACCATACAAGCTTTTACTCAACTTACATACAAGTTCTTCCTTTCCCTGCACAATAAACCCTTCTGGTTGCATACTGTAAATGTCTTGTTTCAGATCACTATGAAGAAAAATAGTTTTCATATCTAACTGCTATAGATATAAATTTTTAACTGCAAAAATACTTAATACAAGCCTGATTATAGTTAATTTAACAACAATAGAGAAAATCTCAGTGTAGCCAATATCTTCCTTTTATTGAAAACCTTTCACAATCAACCTGATTTTGTATCTCATGTTTCCATTATGTTCTTCCTTAATTCGCTAGACCCATTTGTTATGAAGCGCCTTTTTGTCCCTTGGCAGTTGAGTTAGCATCCATATTTGATTTGCTTGCAATGGGTCTATCTCTTCTTTCATGACTGACTCCCATTGGAGATGATTATTAATCTGCATTGCTTCACTAAAACATCATGTTCACCATCATCCGTCAACAAAAAGTAATACAACAACAACAACAACTACTACGCCTTCATCCCAAAACAATTGGGGTCGGCGATATGAACCAAAAAAGAAAATCATTCTGGGTCTACCACATGAATCCTTCTCCTCCAATCATTTATAGTCAACAATAAGTAATGCAAAGAAAAAAAATATCATTGAGTAAGTCTAGACACTTCTCAGCTCCATCACAAGTGTACTAGGTTTTGGTTATGGCATAACATTTTTAGGACTCTTTTGAACTCTCCTTTCTATATCATGCTCAGAGATCTCCTCCAATTCAACCTTCTCGCCCTTTTCTGCATTGGCAGATTCTGCAACATATATATCTTTATACAAGACACTTTCATTGAATATAACATATGTTCTTATGATTTTTTTTGTTCTGATCATCCTAGAACCAATATCCAAATTCATCATTACCATATCTAATAAAAAACACTTCTTAGAATTTGGATCCAACTTATCTCTATCATTAGAATCTACATATACAAGTGAAACACAACCAGAAACTCTCAAGTATAATAGATTTACCTCTTTTCCTGTCCATGCCTCATCTGGTAGTTCAAAGTCCAAAGTAATAGAAGTCCCTCGGTTGATCAAGTAAGTTGTTGTACTTACTGCTTCAACTCAAAACATTTTGGGCAATCCAGCATGTATCCTCATGCTTCTGGCTCATTCATTCAAAGTTATGTCCATGTGTTCAACAACTCCATTCTGTTGTAGTGTTCTTAGAGCCATCTTTTCGATATGAATCTCATTTATTGTACAAAACTCCTTGAATTCTTTACTGTTATACTCACCCCCATTATTAGACCTCATACACTTTATTTTTACCCTACCTTGTTTTTAACTTGACTTTTTCACTTCTTAAAAGTAGAAAATACATCAAATTTATTTTTAACTAAATAAATCTATACCTTTCGAGTAGAGTCTTCAATAAAGGTAACGTAGTAGCGTGAGCCTCCAAGAAATGGTACATGATAAGTTATCATTAGCAATTTTAATTCTAATATCACCCTTTCCCACATTATCTAAAGGTTCATCATCAGCAAGATAACCTTTCTAAAATTTTCAACAACATAATTTTTCATGCCTTCACTACATGAGGTCAAGTGGAAGGATATTCTATAATCCATGATCCAAGATTTAATGGGGTTGTCAACACTCAGGATTAGGGCATCGAGAACTGCCGCTATTGTTGTTGCATTCATAGATTCTTTATTCTACTTTTGATTTTGTTTCTTAGGCACCCTAGAGTCCCTCTTTAAGTGCCCTTTCTTCTCACAGTTTCAACAAAGGGGTCTCTCATGCTTATTTTGGGGTCTAGACTGATTCATTCTCATAGATTTAGACTTGCTACGATCTTGACCTCATTGATTTGTTTTTTCTCAGCCTTCAAAGTTTAAGGTTGAACCAATGGATTCACTTGATTCTCTTTTGTGAATATTTTCAATTAGAACCAGATCTTGAACTTTCTCTAGCTTTAACTTGTTTCAACTGAAAGAACTATTCACGACAATCACAATCGCACCCCCAACAATCTGGCAGAGAGGATAACATAATCAATTCTCAAACCTCATCTTTAAAGTTGATCTCAACTGAACTCAACTCGCTCATAATGACGTTGAATTCGTTGATGTGATCCGCAACATAGGCACTTTTGACCATATTTAGATTAAATAAATGACGCATATTATATTCAATGTTGATGGTTTCTCATACATGTTTGAGAGTGCCTTCAAGAGACCAATTGTGGTCTTCTTATTTTTTATATTGAACACGACATTTCGAGCCAACATCAATCGAACAACTCCTAGCGCCCGTCTGTCCAATAGATCCTAATCTTTATGCTTCATATCCACTGACTTGATTTCAAGAAGGGGTTGCTGTAACTTCTAATATAGATAGTCTTTGATCTGCAACTTTCAACAACTAATCGAAGTCCTTGCCATCAAATATGTTGATCTTTAGCTTTCCTTCGTTTGCGGCCATTGCTTTCACTCTTTCCTTTGAACTGAAGCTCTGATACCAGTTGTTAGGGAACAACCCTTCAACCTACCAATGAATAAAAAAAAAAAACACAAAAAAATCAAAAGGAAAAAACCACACACAAAAAATAAGGATTTTATATGATTCGATGAAAACTGCCTATATCCATTATTGCACTAACCCTTCTTCTTTTATTGATTGGGATACACAATACATAAGAGGATGCCTCCTTAAATAGGAGGAGTCTATGAATTTTACATGGAGTTTACTAGTGTCATTGAAAATGACAACAAGTCTAAGGTAAAATTACATAACTATCCTCCAAAAAATTTGCCTCGGAGGCTAACGCCTCTTAACCCCCACATTATGAGCAGGAGAGCCACCCCTTGCGGTCAACTTACCGTGAATTTGGATCGGCAAAAATTATGGATTTATATCCAGGCAGGAAACAAACTCCACCCTCCAACAAACATATCATGCATTCAACAATAATGTATATGTGTTTAAAGATTAAACACACAATCATTGTTTGTATCATCAATGTAGGTCACCAGCTATGTAATTCCAGGGGCCAACTTTGTTGATACAAGAAGGATGTGTATAACTCTGTTAGGAAACTTCAATGACATATCTTGGAAGTTTGACGATCATGCAATGTCTTGGAAGAGTTGACATACAATCATTATGCTATCAATGTCAGTCACCAACTTTGTAATTTCTAAGGGTCGACTTTCTTTATCCAAGAAGGATGACCCACGACTTCATCAAGTCATCCATTGGAAGCTTTGGTGACATATCTTGGGAGGTTCGACGATCGTGCAATGTATCTTGGAAAATTGGCACACTCATTATAATATCAACGTTGAGCAGCAACTGTGTAATTTCAAAGGGTTGACTTCCTTAATCCAAGAAGAATGAGCGTAGCTTCATTACATTTTCCATTAGGAAGCTTGGAAGTTTCAACGATCAATCTTCGAAGCTTTCAAGAGAAAATTGATCATTATCTCTATACGACTTCTTCTGCTCCTGTCATTATAATATCAATTTTGAGCAGCAACTGTGTAATTTCAAAGGGTTGACTTCCTTAATCCAAGAAGAATGAGCGTAGCTTCATTACATTTTCCATTAGGAAGCTTGGAAGTTTCAACGATCAATCTTTGAAGCTTCAAGAGAAAATTGATCATTATCTCTATACGACTTCTTCTGCTCCTGTCATTATAATATCAATTTTGAGCAGCAACCGTGTAATTTCAAAGGGTTGACTTCCTTAATCCAAGAAGAATGAGCGTAGCTTCATTACATTTTCCATTAGGAAGCTTGGAAGTTTCAACGATCAATCTTCGAAGCTTCAAGAGAAAATTGATCATTATCTCTATACGACTTCTTCTGCTCCTGTCATTATAATATCAATTTTGAGCAGCAACCGTGTAATTTCAAAGGGTTGACTTCCTTAATCCAAGAAGAATGAGCGTAGCTTCATTACATTTTCCATTAGGAAGCTTGGAAGTTTCAACGATCAATCTTCGAAGCTTCAAGAGAAAATTGATCATTATCTCTATACGACTTCTTCTGCTCCTGTCATTATAATCTCATTGCGTAATGTGAAATCATAGCAGTTTTGAAGCTGTTGGCAGCTTGTCAGCAACAAATTCATCTCAAGACATGGTACTAATTTTCTTATTGTTATTCATGTTGCTGTAGGTCAATCATTTTGAGACGAATTATAGTTTCCCATGATCTGGTTATGCTTAATTTGATTAATTCTGCTTATCATTTGTTTGCTACTGTTTCATTTACTGACCCCACGCTTTGTTGTTTAAATTAATAATCATTGGTAGCAATGGATTCAACCCTCATTTGTTGAGGAAAGGAAGTGTGCCACAAGCCGCAATGCTCTCTTAGAGGCTCCTCTGTTTCTTTTGGTCTGTTTTCTCTATAAGTAGGCTACGAAGCCTTTCTTGGTCAGAGAAAACTTAGAAAATGGAAATAGAAAGACATGAACTTCCAAATATATGGATCCAAGAAGATGGTTTCTTTACCCAGATGCATGTTTGAAAATAAATGCTCACTCCAAAATCTTCTCAAATTCTATTAATTAATTACCAAAATTAGCCCCGTATTTTTGCACAGCTGATATCATGGTATGATGGAGAACTGGAATTAATTTGTGTTCTATTCTGGGTCAGTGTCTCATGAATCCTATTATCTCCTGGTCTTGCAATAATTAAGCTTATTACTTGCCTTCACACAATTAGGAAAATTTGATGCTCAATTTCATTTGATCTAAAATTATTAGATGCGTATGCTATATTTCATGCTTGTATGTTAGAACCTAAAATTATTATAGTTGGATCATCAATACTTGAACAGGATGAAAAAGAAAAGAAGGGTAGCTGTTGGACTTGGCCAGAAAATCCACATGATGCTATTCCCATGTGGGCGAGTTGTTTTTAGCTTTTAATAGAAAATCCACATGATGACATATATGTACTGATTGTCTTCTCAGTTTTTATTCTTTCACCAACGAGGTGATATAATTAGAAGCCTAGTATGGTGGCCTGTTTGGTCAATGAATCTTTAACCGAGTTAAAGCATGGCTCTTGCAGATGCTTGTGTCTTCTTTAATCTGGATCTTTCTGTAAACAGTTGATATGGTACCAATCCATATCTGTCAATCAAAAAACAGAACCACAGTCGTTGTTTCATAGTACCAATCCAGTCTGTCAAACTTCCCAATTCCTGTACCTCCCTTGCCCTCCCAACGATATGCATGTTCCTTCACTCCATTACTTTTTAGCCAGTGATTGGCATGTTGTTCATGTTGTTAAAATGTTATTGCCCTTCTGTTTTTTTTACAGTCGTCTGGCGAATTAAAAACCATGTTGAACGCTTTGTTTTATGTTACTTTTTCAGTTGGTTCATAGCTGGAGAATGGGTTGAATGGCAACCATTGGACAAGAATAGGAAAGCAACTTGAAATTCCATAATGTAAATAATAAAAAAAAAAATACTAGTTTTACTTTGGATCTGAGATAGATTCATTAATAAAAAGATTCAATTCTAAAAGTATCTAAATAAAAACCTTAAACTAAATTAGATCTAAATGAATCTTCATGTACCCGAGTCTTCTGCTCCACTCTTGCATCAAAGGTATATCAAAGAAGATGATGATGATGTTGAAATTTGATTATGGTGATAATGAATAAGGTCATGCCAAAAGAGTTCAAGTCTCTTCAGGCTTCACAGTAGTGGAGGCCCGCCCAACCATACCCTTGCGACACAAGAACAGCTCGGATGCCACCGTTTTGTTTGGGGGTCGGCATTGAGTTGACGGCCTGACCCAATTTTCAGGCTTGAACTGGGCTTATGGCCCATGAACCGCCGAGAAGCAATCGTTCCGTACAAAAATAATTAAAGATCCGGAGCAGCCTGCTATTTTGGGTTGGGCTGCCCGCAGGAGATGGCAGCTTAGTTCATTTGGGCTGAGATTGGGGCTGGGTTTTAGGTCCTTGGCTCAACCCTATGGTTGCCCAGGCTTGATCAAGCCAGAGCTTTGTCGACGAGCCGGTTGTCCCAACCCCTTCAAATTATAGGCCAAGGGCATGAATGGGGCTTGATCAGTCTCAACGCACTTGCTTATGACGATGAACCCTCGCCTAAGCCAGGAAAACCAGGGTGAGGCCTGCCTTACGTGGGCAACCTCTGAAAGCTATGGAGCGGGGTTTGATCCCGTGCCTTCATCACAATCACCCCGCTGTCGATGCAAGGGAATGGGAGAGCATCCGCAACAGCAAAACAAGAATAAGATTCAACTCCCTATAAGGAGAAGTGGGGAAATCCCCATTTTCCACTGCTTGAAGCCCCATCTGCTAAGTGGGAGGAGTTTTCCAATTCCCTACCTCAGCAGGTATCCCTTCCCTGCTTGGTCTCCTCACGTCACTCCTGTTGTCACCCTTAATTTTTCCAAAGCTCCGTTTCCTCTTATTTGCTTGACCATCCTAATTCCAAACGCAACAGTAGAAGCAATTTATTGATATCAAGTTTACAAATTCTGTTTCGGTAGGTAGGACGTATTCTTATAACCATAGGTCAGATGGGGTAATGATTATCCTTTTGTACTAACGACTCTTGTACGTGTTCTTAATAGAAGGAATTTGTTTGTCTTTTGAGGTATTAATGTTAAAAGGGTGTGGTTTGATGGGGTTATCTTTAGCCTTTTTATAGTAACAAATCTTTGTATGTGTTCTTTATAAAGGAATTTGTTCATCGTGTGAGGTTTCATGACCAAGAAGGCATGAATGGAGATGTTTCATTGCACACCACACCACACCCAAACACAGGTTTTTATTTTCAAAGATATTACTTAAAAGATCATTTCCAGATGATAATGCTTGGCAGTTAATTCTTTTCGTAAAACAGCTGTCGTGATGCCCTCTTAATCTCTAGGTTAATAATGAAGAATTTGAGGAGAGGGTCCGTGGGAGCAGAGTTTACATGATCTCCCAAGCAGCATCCTGGTTTGAAGCCTCTGCTGCAACCGGTGAAGCACAAGTGCTACTCTTTGTGATCACAATGGCTTGTCAAGTGGTGATGAATTTGCCTGGCTTTGCCAGTTATTCAAATCAAACAAAGGCACAATCGTACTGTTTCTATGCCTTTGTGTTTGCAATTGCTATGCTGTTTGCTGTGCGTATTCTGCTTTTCCTACTTGATTGCAGCAACACCAAGAGAGAGAGTCTCATGTTTCTTGAGAAAATTATGACCTGGTTAACAATGGGAATTGCTTTCATTGCTCTTGTGCTTGCCCTAAGCATCGTTCTGCCTACCGCACTGAGGGGCATTCTGTGGGCAGTGTTTATATTTACTGTTTGTCTCGGAATTATGATGCGGGTGTACTTTGGAGGAAATGAGGCCCCTGATCTGCATGAAAAAAATGAGCAGTGTGAATCTGCCCATCAGGGTGAACAGACTGAACTCTGTGAATCTGCTCCTCTTCCTCCCCCTCCTCCTAGAGTTGCTTCAGTGTGACACTATTTTGTAGGGTGTTTGACTAGGCTATTCTTAGCATGAACCATTGTGTGATAGTTCTTTTTTCCCCACCCTTTTTTGTCATGTTTTCTTATTCCTGTGGTGAGTTCGTATTTCCATGTGTGGCATTCAAGTTCCATTCATACTTTTTTAAATTCGTTTGCTTTGTGCTCATTCATGCATTTTTTTTCATCAGATTTATGTGGTTTCCAAGCTTTTGTGCTAGTGCTTAGCTTAAGAAAACATCTTTTCCTGTGTCAAACATGTATGTTTGCTGTTAACATCATGCCTTGGTACTAAACAGGGACGCAAATGGGTCGGATCGGGGATGGAGGTTTTGCAGTTTTTGGCTGTTCTGGATTCGATGCGGATACTAACTCTCCATGTATTTAGCTGTTCCAGATCCGATCCATTTGCATTCCAAGTACTAAACATGCATCATCCGTTCGTTGTCATTTGTGCTGTGCATTTCTGTAATTTATCAGAGTTTCAAGTTCCCTAATGTTCCAAGTAGGTGTTTTTTGAATTATATGGTTGTTGATGCATAAACTTGTTCATTTGTCTTGTGTGTGTGTGTGAAAAGAATTAGAATGTGAGGGATGAAAAAGTGTATGAGATAGAAAAAAAAGTGTATAATGAGAGGGTTCTTTACATTGAAAACAAAAAGAAAGAAGAAAAAGAGAATTATGAAACGAGGGAGTACACATTTGTTAACGTGGTCAAGCAAATAAAAAACTCACATCAACAAGGCCACTGGAGTACATCCTCCCAATTCTTCTTGGTTTGCTTGTTTTCCAAGGTTTGAAGTTTCCTGTTTCTACCTTATTTACTCCAGATAGATTGAATCAATGCCCTCTTGAGATACATAGTGATAATGTAGCTGATGAGAGGGCAGAAGCTAACGTGGTCAATGAGATGGAAAAGAATGCTCAAGTGGATCTTCAATATATAAATGTTTGTGAACAATTTTGTTGACTGCCAATAATATTTAAATGTCAAAATACCAGAGCAGTTCTGCTTTGTAAGACAATGTCTTGACAATAAGAGGCTCTTGCAAAAAGATGACTATAACCTGAGGCAACAGCACAGACTAGCAATTTTTTCACAACCTGTTCAGAGTGGCAACCGTTTTCTCATCTAAGTGGTAAATGAAATCTTCTCTATATACTGAGCTTCTTGAAGTGTTACTAACTTGTTGTGTAAGGCCATAATCTATTCATCTCATGTTGGCCCATGCAGGAACTTCACGAGAAGGATGTTGGAACATTGAAGTGACCAAAGTTACCAGAATCTATGGATGGCTGAACCGGTGTATCTCAAGGTGCTGAAAATACACCTTGGAAAAGTCTTCTTCGGTTTACTATAGTAATTCGACATGTTCTTTTTTTTGGATAATGTAAAACCCGATCCGGGAATTCCAGAGTCCAAGTCCGGTTGGTATTACTTTCCAGAGAGAAAGCATACAAAGTTCACACTGAATAAATGTTTTTTTCTTTTTCTAATAAACTCATTTTCTTTGACAAAATTCATCATTCATAACCTACAAAATAATAATTATATGAGTGTTCAATGACAAGAAATAAAACTAACATGTACTCTGCTGCACGGTCGAAGTAGTTGATCACGTTCTGCCTATGCTAGTGTATCTCGAACCTATAGTTGTAATTATACAAGGAGTGAGTCTACAACTTAGTAAAGAATACCTTACTATGCAGTCCATCACAAAGGCCTCGTGCGAACTTCAGTGATTGTGCCTTATCCATCAGAAAAGTGTTGGGGCAATATCGCTTTAAATGTCTGAATTTGCTCGTATACTCCAACAGGGTCAAGCTACCCTATTTCAGCTCTAAAAATTCTTGAGCCTTATTATCCATAGTAAAGTCAGGGAAATAAGTCTCTAGGAAGATCACTCTGAACTCTTTCCATGGGATGACTACAACTCCACCAAATCTGATCTCTTTTATGGTCTTTCACTACTTCGTTGCATCATCTACCAACCGGTACGAACCAAAAAGTGTTTTATTCTCATCCAGTACATTCAGGATCTCGAAGACTCCTTCGATTTCCTGAATCCAAAACTCTGCATGCTCGGGATTCGATGTCCCAACGAAGGAAGTAGGACTAAGGTCCATGAACTTCTTATATGTCACCAACTGTGTTGACTGCGGCTGCAGCTGGGTATGGGCCTGAGTATGATTTTGTATTGTCTCTGTGAGTGTCACGAGGGCTTCTAGAATGAAGTCCCTCTGCCTCATCCAATCTCCTGGATACCTCGGCATCTAATCAAAGAAACAATAAAAAATGAAATTATGATAAAGCTCTTGCCTTAAGCTCGTAATCACAGACAGACAAACAGTCAATTATCATAAGAGCAAACAACAATTCATTCATTTCATTCGCATCATTAACCAACTTTTACCCACTCTCCACAGTTATGCAATCAACAAATGTGAAACTTGAGCTTCTAGATTGGATCTTGGACCTTTCTGGAAACTCTGCTCTCACACCAAACTGTGAGACCCTCACTAAGATTTCACGAAAAATTGAGCCAATTTTATTTTTTTTAAATATTTCCTTCACACTTTTTCTTATTTTTGCAAATGTTTTCTAGCACTAAGGAAGAACAAACATTTTTTTCAAAACTTTCATTCCATTCATGTATCCAACACTGATTACAAAATTCAGAAGGTGAACTAACATTGAGTTTCACAAAATTTTATTCAATTACGATTCTGATAAAATCCCAAAATATAGAGCACTCCCAGGAAGAGAAGGGTCCATGATCCAGCTCCAAAGATACTCCAGTCATGCGCA
This sequence comes from Nuphar pumila, assembly GCF_984573655.1. NCBI lineage: Eukaryota > Viridiplantae > Streptophyta > Magnoliopsida > Nymphaeales > Nymphaeaceae > Nuphar > Nuphar pumila. Next base: position 24,166,520 of record NC_143256.1, on the reverse strand, counting down.
TTTATCGTTGTCAAGCCTGCCTACTCATGGTTTCCTAAAAAAAAAAGAAAAATGAGCAGGGGTGAGATAAACTACAAGCCTCAGTAAGTAACACGACCACCCACTACGCAATAGCGAACATGGGTAGCTCACCAAGCCAAACAGGACTCCAACAAAGTCCATGGTTAACAACGAGTCTCAAATTCTAACTCCTCAGGATTTGACTCGACAAGACCTCTAACTTGAGAGGTCAATCCAACAATTGAACATATCCTAAATGCATGCATGTAAAATTTTCTTCTCTTTTATTTAGGTTCATTTGTTGCTCTCTACCAATGCATATTACAATTTTTCTCACTTTTGTTATTATCTCCACGAGGGCACCACTGCCTCGGGTCGCTATAGGTTTGCCGATCGATGTGGCGGTGTGAATTTATGAGTGATTTAACATTTTATTTTAAACCCCACAAGAACACGGGTCGCCGACACCAAGGTACAAAAATTCTTCATCAAGGAGTTTCTTGCCTTGGAAAAAAGTCATTGTGCAGTACCGCTAGCATACGTAGCTGGACTTCCACAACAAAAAGAAGTCTTTGTCCCCTAAGCCACCGTGGTCGGGGACTGGTCCACCCTAGTGACCAAAGCGGGGCTCACAAAAGTGACACACCACCACCAGCTGAGAAGGAGTTCGTCGACAACTTAGCACAATCCCACGGGGTTGGGTGCAAGCTCGCTGTCAAGGCGAGTGAAGAGTCACTCAAGGTGACAAGTTACCTCATCTTTTAGGGCGTAACCAAAATATGTGTATTTTGTTTATTTTAATTTCTGATTCAGTGTCAAATTCTTAATTTCTCAAAGTACCCTTTAGGTACTTATGGCCTTACCAAACAAGACATACTAAAATTTATTTTTACAATGTCATTTTCTAGATATAGTCCAAACATCTTGTTGCATTCTAAATGAGTTATTACTGTGCCTAGCCAGTAAGCTCTCACTTGGAAAAAAATATTTCCCAAGGTCCATACCTAGAAAAATTAAGAAATTTAAGGATATTCGTAAATCCATGATTTACGAATCCCAAACCTCATACACGACCCCCAAGCCCTTGTATAGGTTAAATGTTTTTTTCTTCTTTATTATATATATATATGTATATATATATATATATATATATATATATATATATATATATATATATATATATATTCTAGGTCTAATTCATTATTCAAGGCTTTAGAACAACTAAAAATACCATTTTGAGTTTTCTATCTTTCTTCCCTCCTTTTTTTTCTTTCTTTCTGCTATTTATTTAAATAATATTTTATTATATATATATTTACTTTATTATTATTATTACTATTATTATTTTTTCAACAACCCTAAGGGTTGAATGCATGCTCATCTCTATATTTACTTATTTGTATCTAGATAGATTATTCGAAGCATACATAATTCTCTTTCTTTCTTTTTTCCAAGCTAACTATTATTTTTTTGTTATCATTATTATATATATTTGAATAAATTTTTTTATACACATGAACTGTATGAGAATTAAGTATGTAGAAATATTCATTCTAAGTGCTACATGACAGAATTATTTAACCATGGCAAAAATTTATTTTTATGCTTATGTAGGGCACGAAATCAAGAATTCTCTCTCTCTTTTTTTTTATAACTGACATGCCGTACAGCCTTTTCATATTTTAAATTAGCAGCAGACTGTAAATGGGGTCAACACGTAAAGTGTAGACAGTTTTGTCACTTTTGTATTGAGCTAAAAATTTTGACCATTGGTTGTCGAGTTATGGCTCATACCAAAAAACTGGTTGTCGACTTGGTTTTCCCTACTTGGGATGTACCAGTTAAAGACAACCTTGAATAAAGCTGAAACTTATTGTTTTCGTCAATGCACATAACATAAAAGTTATAGATATACTTGTTAGTAGTGCAACAAAATAAAAATCGGGTTTTTCTGAGTACAAAGGACCAAGAAATGAAATGAACAGTGGGTTGGGCTGAAACATACCTCAACAGTCACCTGAGTGAATGTCCTCTCTGTTCCTGGACGTTTTTTATAGTGATAACTTCCAAATTCGGAAACTATTAAAACACAAAAATTTTAGAAAAAATTGTTAGCAATCTAACGCAATAAAAATTAGAATTTTTTGAGCTTGAAAGATTCGGATACGAACTAAATGGTGGGCTGAACTGACACAACCCTCGACAGTCACCTGAGTGGGTGTCTTCTTTGTTCTAGCATATTTTTTATAGTGGTAACTTTTAAATTTGAAAAATATTAAAACACAAAATTTATAGATAAAATTGTTAGCGATCTAACTCAATAAAAATCAAAATTTTTTGATCTCAGAAGACCCGGATAAGGACTAAATGGTGAGCTAAACTGACACAGCCCTGAACAGTCACCTAAGTGGGTGTCTTCTCTGTTATAACATGTTTTTAACAATGATAACTTTCGAATTTAGAAAATATTAAAACACAAAAATTTTAGAAAAAATTGTTAACGATCTAACACAATAAAAAAAAAAAAATTGAGCTTGAAAGACCTGGATACAAACTAAATGGTGGGCTGGACTGATACAACCCTGGACAATCACCTGAGTGGGTGTCCTCTCTATTCCAACATGTTTTTGACAGTGATAACTTTTGAATTTGGAAAATATTAAAACACAAAAATTTTAGATAAAATTTTTAGAGATCTAACGCAAGAAAAATTAGAATTTTTTGAGCTTGGAAGATCCAGATACAGACTAAATGGTGTGCTGGACTGACACAACCCTGGACAGTCACCTGAGTGGCTATCCTCTCTATTCCAGTGTATTTTTGACAATGAGAACTTCCAAATTTGAAAAAGAGTAAAATAGAAAGATTATCGGGGAGTTTGATAGCTTTTCAACGAGCCAAATCATGAATTTTTTTGACTCCAAACGACAAAGTTTTGACCAAAATACTGACAGTGAGTCTTCTTAGACAGAATTCTGAGTTACACCAACACATTTATAAAACATTACAATTAAAAACTATATTATTCTGATGTTAGTTATAGGGTTTATAGTTCGAGTTGCATAAAAAATACTTCTGAAAGTATTTTCTACAATGTGAAGATCCCTTCCTCCTTAACCCAACTTTGGTTAGTCTAAATCAAATAAGTATTGCAAAACTAAACCAAAAATCAAAAATTGCATATACATAGTTATGTGTGTTGCACATTTTTTTTCCAGATTATCTAGCATAATATTTCATCAAGACAAAATTTTAACTAATCCACAAAGCTAGAGAAAATCATGAGTGTTGCAGCCATAATTTTTTTTGACAAAGCCTAACTTGAAATGGGCCTAACGCATGCCAATGCCGCATAGAAGAGGGTCAGCACCTACCTTGATTCGCAAGGTCTGATAGGTACAATCCCTAGGCACTGCTAGACACACCATCTAGCATGACTCTTTGGCAGTTCTCCTCCTTAAAATTGTACAAAACAAAAACACAATGAAAAAGATAAGAAAAATTTAGAAAATCATCTCCTAAGAATGAGAAAACACAAGAAAAAATAGAGACAGAAGAGCCGACCTACCCGGGTCGACTAGGCCTTCACCCTTAGGCTGAGTATCTTCAAAAATCTCCGTCAACCAAACTCCCTAGCTGGCTGACCTCCTCAACTACACCGACTATGGCTAGAAAGATGAGTGGCACCAATTAAAGATCTAAAAGTTCTAACACCACAAAAAATAGGTTGATGCTAAGGGGAAAAGAGAGTGAGGGAGAGAGATGAGGAATGAGAAAGAGAGTGAGGGAGGGTTGGACGTCCCCCTCCGCTCCTCCTTCTCTCTAAGGCAACCCCCCCCCCCCCCTCCTTCCTCTCAATCATTACCTCTCTCCCTTTTTCTTTAGCATTTGTTTTTTTTTCTTTTTTGAATCTAATAAATGGATTGGCTAAAATGGGTGGCACAGCCCCTACTCCTAAATGGGAGTAGCAGCTTACTGTTGCAAATGTATCTAGACCAAGCTTTGCATACATTGGCTCCAGAAAAGGTGGAATTGCTAATTTCTTTTTTTGGTTTAAATTTTTTTTTCTAATTTTTGAATGGCCATAGGGGGTGGCAAAGGGAGTTCATAACACTCAAGTGGGCTCACGATGAGCTCACTTCACAAGTTAGGGGCTGACAATGCGTGCAAACCCAACTCTTCATGCATTAGCCCAAGAATAGGTGGTTTTGAATGCCTCTTCTTACTTTTAAAACCAAATTTTCTACTTTTCAAAACACCTCAATCTATAAAATAATTTTAAAAACCCTATATTGGTTAAAGCCTAGTCAAAGTGCATGAGACCAATTTGGGTCTCACGCAGTTGACCTGGCTGGTCAACCAAGGTTGGGACAACTAGTTGGACCTTTTTAAGCAATGATTTAAAAAAAAACAATTTTCAACAATTGTTTTGGAAAATCGACCACCAAATATAAAAACCGAAATTCCACAGTCGTGGTGATCAGTACGGGTCAAATCCACAAGGAATGAGATAATATTCGATATTCAAATCTAATAATTCAATTTATTAATACTTCAAAATGTTACAATAACTAAAATAACAAGTACAAAATTAATTCAATCATCAACATGAACAAACATTAACTAAGAACATAAAAACAATCCAAACTATGCTGCTCGAGCACTTCTTCAAGTCTAAAAGGGTGTTTTTGTCCTTTCATAAGTATTGCATTTACTCTATTGACATAAAAATGCCTTTTGACCTGCAGTATGCTTAAAAACCTATAAAAAGAAAAATAACAAGTTAGAAAATGAAGTTATTGCAACTAATTCAAAATATAACTAGACTTAATTCTAAAAATACTTCTAACAATTAATCTACAATTTAAATAAAAACTATATTACTATACTAATCTTATAAAAATAACTAATTTATTCTAAAACTAACTACACTAATTATGCAATTAAACTATGTAACCTGCAGAAAAATATGAAAAACTATAAAAATCTAATTAACTACTGAAATGCTTGTTTTGCCCTCGCTATAATGCAGAATTGACTTTCTGACAGACTTCAAAAAACATATGATTTGAAGGGCCAAATGGAATCCAAATTTGAGGAAAAATTGTTTTATTGGATTCCTGACATGTGCAGGAATCAGACCCTTTTTACAGAACTCAAAAATTCATCCATAATCTCCAGATATTAGCATTTTAAGACCCTTCTTATCTCGAATCTTGAGAACAAATTCCTGTAGTAGCAAGACCCACCGAATGAGTCTCGGTTTGGTGTCTTTCTTGCTGAAAAGATACTTCAATGCAGCATGGTCAGAATAGACAACCATCTTGGAGCCAATTAAATATGACCTAAACTTGTCTAATGCAAATACTACCACAAGCAATTCCTTATCTGTTGTGGTGTAATTCATCTGAGCATCTGACTGAGTTCTGCTTGCATAGTATATGACATAGGGCTTCCTATTAAGCCTTTGTCCTGAAATCGCTCCCATGTCATAGTCGAAGGCATCACACATGATCTCAAATGGTAACGTCCAATCTGGAGATCTCAAAATAGGTGTTGTGGTTAAGGCATCCTTTAGTAACTCAAATGCTTTCCTACAATCCACATCGAAATCAAAGTGTTGATCCTTAGGTAATAATGTACACAGCGATCGAGAGATTTTACTGAAATCTTTGATGAACCGCCGATAAAACCCCGCGTGTCCAAAAAATAAATGCACCTATCTCATAGTAGTAGGTGGAGTCAATCATGAAATTGACTCTATCTTTGCTCTATCCACTTCAATCCCTCTCTTAGACACTATATGTTCAAGAACTATCTCCTCATGGACCATAAAATGACTCTTTTCCCAACCGAGCAACAGATTGGTCTTCATACATCTTTTGAGCACTCTTGTCAATTTATGGAGATAATCTTCAAATGAAGAGCCGTACATTGAAAAATCATCCATAAAAACCTTCATAACATCATCCACTATGTCAGAGAAAATAGCCATCATGCACCGCTGAAATGTTGGCGGGGCATTACATAGCCCAAATGGCATACGTCTGAATGCAAATGTGCCATACAGACAAGTAAATGTGGTCTTCTCCTAATCGTCAGGATGGACAACTACCTGATTATATTCAAAATATTTGTTTAAGAAATAGTAGTAGTTCTGCCAGGCGAGTCTCTCCAAAATTTGATCGATGAATGGCAACGAAAAGTAGTCCTTCCATGTTGCAGCATTCAACTTCCTATAAACTATATACACTCGCCACCCTGTGGTGGTCCCCATCGGAATACTCTCCCCTTTTTCACTCTCCACAACAGTGAGTCCAAACTTCTTTGGAACCACCTGAACTGGACTGACCCACTATCTATCTGAAATAGGGTAGATTATCCCTACATCTAACCACTTGACCACCTCCTTCTTCACCACTTCTTTCATATTGGGATTTAACCTCCTTTGCATATCTCACACCGATTTGGAATCCTCGTCACAATGAATCTAGTGCATGCAGAAGGAAGGATCTATCCCTCTAAGATCCGCTACTACCCAGCCGATTGTTGTCTTGTGCTCTCTCAAAACCTCAATCAATCTAATCTTCTGCTCCTCAGTGACTTGCGAAGAGATGATTACAGGCAATGTCTCTTTGTCTCTCAAATATGCATACTTGAGTGAGTCTGAAAGGGGCTTCAACTCAAGATCTGGAGGAGACTTAATGGAAGATCGGGCTGGGGTCTCAGCAAGTGGTGAGAGAGGATCAACATACTCTCGCCAAGGATGGGTACCTGACACAACTGAAGACACATATATCCTATCACTATCTTGACTATCTTCTACTGTACAATACAACTCTAATGGATCGCTTGTCATATATAACTCGGGCTGTGCCTCCACTATCTCATGTACAATATCAATCTCGAAGTACGCTTTATCTCCAGCTGGACCTATGGCAGCATTAAAAATATTAAATCTGACTTTCCTATTGCCGAATGATAGGTCCATGACTCCTGTCCTATAATTGATACATGCATTAGTCGTTGCCAAGAATGGTCTGCCTAAGATGATAGGAGTCTGGCACTGGCTATCCACATCCTCCCTATCTAGGATAATGAAGTTGACTGAGAAATAAAAATCCTTCACTTTCACTAGCATGTCCTCCAAAATACCTCTCGGTACCTTCATAGAAGGATCTGCTAGCTGAAGTGTCATAGGAGTCAGCTTCATTTCTCCTAGCCCAAAAGAATCATAGAAATATCTAGGCAAGATGTTTACACTTGCCCCAAGGTCTAACAATGCATGCTCAATCTGAATATTTCCTATGACGCATGAAATAATCGAGGCACCAGGGTCATTGAGCTTTGGTGGGGTCTGATGCTGAAGCACCGAACTCACCTACTCGGTCAGAAGGACCTTGGTAAGAACTTTTCCTCTAGATTTCCTCTTTGGTGTATATAGTTCCTTGAGAAATTTGGCATATGCCGGTATCTGCTAAATGACATCTAGAAAGGGTAGGTTGATTTGTATATGCTTGAAGATCTCAAGCATGTCCTGCACCTTTGTTCTCTGCTTTCCTATGCTTGTGGGAGATTCTAAGGCCTTCTGATAGGGTGGTTTGGGAATATACATCAGGGGGTACTTCTCTTTGTGAGAAGACTCACCTCTATCTTTGTCTTCATCAGAGGGATATGACTGAGCCAAAGTAGATGGTATGATCATGTCTGACTCATCTATCCTCTGTATCGGTTCGACATGATACTCATGTCCACTCCTAAGGGCCATAACTGCTTTGGCATGTTGTTTTGATGTATCAGTCATGTACAGGCCTCCAGAACTATGCTCCTTACCCTTAGGATTCATGACAGACTGGCAAGGCAAGCTACCATTGGTTCTCCTACCCAATGCCTCTGCTAACTGACCCATTTGTGTCTCGAGTTTGGCAATAGACTGTGTATGGATATTCAATACTTGATTACACTTCTCGAAGGCATTTTGATTGAAGATTTTTACCTCTTGAAATGCTTGGAGAAGTCTCACCTCGAAAGATGACTGTTGTGGAAGCTCCTGAGGAATAACAGAGGGATAAGTAGGGGATGACTGAGGGTAACTAGGCCTCTGATATGTCTGCATGTGAATGTTGGGCCTAACCTGCTGAGTGGGAGGGACTGAAATTTGTGTGTTCTTCCATGAAAAATTGGGATGATTTCGCCACCCTGGATTATATGTAGATGAAAATAGATTATGCATGGGTCTGGAGAATCCCTAAGCGGACTGAACTTGTTCTTGGACAAATTCAGGACATTGAGTTGTCGAAGGGCACTCAGTGACATGATGGGTTGGACTGGAGCACAAGGTACACACTGTCTGCTGATAGGATGGTCCAGCTAGAAGTTGGTCTAACTTATGCACAAGCATATCAACCTTACTCTGAATCACATTAGTAGGACCTACCTCTAGTAGCCCACCTTCTTGAGACCACTCGGTGCAAACTTCTCAAATCGAGATGTTGAAGACGAAGTCGTATGATGAAGGGAGTTCTCAGATTATGTCTTAAATAACCCCCATGCTTCGTCTTTGCTCTTCAACATGAATATACCACCACATGATGAATCAATCATTTGTTTGTTCCTCTTTGACAGACTATCATAAAAACTCTGCACTACCTACCACCTGGGCACCTGATAATGTGGGCATTTCTTAAGCAGGTCCTTTATTCGTTCCCATGTCTCATGAAATTGCTCACCATCCACCTCTAAAAAGTTGGTGATGGCTCTCCTAAATTGATTTGTGCGACCTATGGGAAAATACTTTCTCAGGAACTGCTGCAATTGAATTCATGTCTCAATTTGTCCTGAGTTCAAGGTCTTGAACCAATGCTTCACCTTGTCCTTCAGAGAGAACGGAAAGAGTATCAACTTCATAGCATCATCTCTGAAGTTATTGATCTAGACCATTGAACATATCTCGAGAAACTCATCGAGATGCCGATATGGGTCATCATGAGAAAAGCCATAGAATGAAGGTAACATTTGAATAATGATGGCCTTGATCTCATATTGAGGCACTCCTATCTCAGGTCTCCTAATGGCAGACGCCTGGGTGTACTGATTAAGGATAAAGAAATTCCTCAAAGAACGAGTTTCATTACGCTGCTCCTCTATCTGCTCCACCATTCGATCTAGACTTCTAGATCTCCTCAAAATGTGCTCTGGTTCTAGATCAAACGATTGAAGAGGGACTCTTAAAGCTCTCTACCCTTGCATACATTGACTATCATAATTATTCTATACTATCTAATCTAATCTAAACGCACAACAAAATTCACAAAGTACTCAATAAAATGCAAATAATAATAATTCAAACAAATTCAGACTAATTTAAACTACTCTACGAAATTCAAACAAAATTTTAATCTAATTCACACAATTAGTATAAATAAAGGAAATCACAAACTAAGTTCTCTAAAACTCACCTATCTATTCTCTCCTTTGATTATGCAAATGAGCGAAGCTTAGAAAAACAACAAGTGAATCCTATATGTACTAACTAGGTGAAATCCTATATTTACTTATTAATCCTACTAACTAAAAAAATAAATATCAATAAAATTAAATATTAGAAATGTTAGATATCAATCACCGTTCCCCGACAACGGCGCCAAAAATTTGGTTGGACCTTTTTAAGCAATGATTTAAAAAAAAAATTCAACAATAGTTTTGGAAAATTGGCCACCAAATATAAAAACTGAACTTCCATAGTCGTGGTGAGTATGGGTCGAATCCACAGGAAACGAGATAATATCCAATATTCAAATCTAATAATTCAATTTATTAATACTTCAAAATGTTTACAATAACAAGTACAAAATTAATTCAATCATCAACATGAACAAACATTAACTAAGAACATAAAAAATTCTAAACTATGTTGCTCAAGCACTTCTTCAAGTCCAAAAGGGTATTTTTATCTTTTTGCATGTATTGCATTTACTCTATTGACATTAAAATGCCTTTTGACCTGCTGTATGCTTGTAAACCTATAAAAAGAAAAATAACAAGTTAGAAAATAAAGTTATTGCAACTAATTCAAATATATAACTAGACTTAATTCTAAAAATACTTTTGACAATTAATTTGTAATAAAAACTATATTACTATACTAATTTTATAAAAACAACTAATTTATTCTAAAACTAACTACACTAATTATGAAATTAAACTATGTAAGCTGCAGAAAAATACGAAAAACTAGAGAAATCTAATTAACTACTGAAATGTCTGTTTTGCCGTCGCTATAGTGCAAAATTGACTTTCTGACAGACTTCAAAAAATATATGATTTGAAGGGTCAAATGGAATCCAAATTTGATGAAATTTGTTTTGTTGGATTCTTGACACGTGCAGAAATCAAACCCTTTTTACAGAACTCATAAATTCATCCAGAATATCCAGATATTAGTGTTTCACGAATACCTAAAATCTAGAAATTGATCTGTCTTGGAATTTAAGTTTTTGAGAGACCGGTTTTTGGAAAACGCTTAAAAGTCTAACCAAATCAAGTCTGAATGAGTTGAACTTTGGTCTGCAATCAAAGAACACTTGAATGAAGAGAATAGAACTGGTTTGAATTCAAAACTCTAAAATTTTTGACATGAAATGATGAGTGCAACTGACTATAATTTTTTGTTCTAAAATGCAATTCAAGAATGAAAGATAACCAATTCAAGCACTAATGGCACTATGCTGATTTAATAACCAGGCATAACAGACCTACACTAAGCTAAACTACACTAAAGAAAGCAATAATTATGCTCGACTTAAAACTAAAAAGACACACAACATTACCTTGTGAGAAATTAACTAAACAATAGACTAAACACGTCAACATCTAATCTAATCAAAAGAATGAAACAACTAACTAATATAAATTGTCCCCTATGTGGGACCTACTTAAGATCTAATTAAACATAAAAGATAAAAAATTAATGCAGTTAAAAGAATATATGCAATGTTAATGATTAGGCAATATCAATTCCTAATTAACACTTACCTAAATAAATGATAAAATATGCAACATGCCTATATATGAATATAACCTAACTAGGAAAAGGCAATTAATAAATAGTTAGGCTAAATGGAATTGAGGTGGGCTCATGACATCTTACCTTAAAAAAAAATTGACCTTTCAAAGTAAAAAACGCCAGCCCTAGTGGGCCCACACATTTTTTACTAAAATCCTCTAATTAGGAGGAGATCCCTTCCTTAAATCAAGAATTTTGAAAATTAAGGTGATTCAATTTTTGAATCACCTTACTTAATTGGATCAAGAAGAGATCCCTCTAGTCTGGGTCTTCAAGGAAGACCCAAACTTTCTAAAATAAAATCTCACAAAATTTGGAAACCACCCAATTTGCCAAAATCGTCTATTGCTTCGAATTTCCCAAAATGCCCTTCATACAATTCAAAATTTGAAAATTATAATAAGCTACTAAATACAATCTAACCTAGCTAATATCTAGACTAAATGCCTGGGTACAATTGGAATGATAGAAAAAAAATGTGAATGACTATTTGCTAAAAACTTAGATGTATATGTTAATTACCTAGTTATTGACTACTAAAAACATAATGACCAAATGCAGTGAATCCAACATTAAAGACTTACTAAAAAAAATGAACTTACTAAAAATTTTGAGGCTTCAAGGTTCATCAATGGCTGCCTCTCTCTATGGAGAAGACAACAACCATTGTTGAACTTCGAGTTTCAAGAAAAGATGGCTATCAATTTTATCTAAAAAGCAAAATAAAAAAATAGAAGTTTGTATACGTTAAAACAATACAAGACTCAACCATAGGCTATCAGAAAACTTGGATTTACACTTTTCAAGTTGATGTAAAAAAATCAGAACATAAAAAAAATTGAAACATAAAAAATGGCTAGACTATGTCGAGCCGATTTTCACAAACTAGTTAAAAAATTAAAAATGAAAGGAAGCAAGGATCTTACCGGACGATCCACGCTTGGTTTAAAGTCTGAGGTCTCCCACATCCTCTTCTCAAATTCTGTAAATACATGCTCAGCCAGTAGCTTCTTGCAAGGTCCGGTGGTCGGGGTTCGAAGGAGGGTAGATGGGAAAGAAGAAGGAGCCCGGGAAATTCCTTAGCTCGTTTGAAGGCCCGAAAAACTCCTCGGTGCGAAGAATAAGATCCTTCAATGGCCGCTGGTTTTCTGCACACAAAAATTAGAAATTGAGAGGATGATTGACAAAAAAAATAAAAAAATAAAAAAAAGAGATGAAAAGGGAGGAAGAATGGAAGACGCCCGAAAAACTCCTCGGCGACGCAACACCCGGAAAACTCCTCGGCAACGCAACACCTGGAAAACTCCTCGGTGAGAAGAAATGGCTATGGAGGAAGGAGAATGGAGGTGGTGCTGTTGTAGTGGAGAGTTCTCAAACACTTGGACAAAAAATCAGAATGAGGGGCGCCCCTTATTTCTTTGTTTCTTTTTTCAAACATTTCAAAACACTTTTATGAAAAAGTATTTTCAAAAACACTCAAAACTCCTAAAAAAATTTTGGGTGCCCCTTTTAGAAAAAATGTGAATGGGTCTAAGGATTGAGATATTATACTCCAATATGATCCAAAATCCAAAATGATGTCATGCTTTATATGGGTCTGGATATGGATCTCGACATGTTTTGCTCCATTACACAAAAATGCTCATAATTTTGCCAATTTAACTCGGAATTGGATGAAATTTGAAATGTAGCTTTCTATCACTTGGACTAACCTACACATGGGTTTTAACTATGAAAATGTGGATAATTACATGCATATGATGCTTAATTTATAATGCATTTTATGCATTATCAATAACTATGTCCCTCGATGTCAAAAATACCCCCAAAAGGCTCTGAAATTACTCGAATTGCCCCTAGAACTTGTCGAGGGTGTTCTGAAGTCAATTCAAGTCCAATTTTGAAAAAATAAAAGTCAAAATTCATCAAAATTTCATTGTAAATCCATTCCTGATCTCAAAAATTGGTTTGTCAATCCTAAACGTCTGCATTTAATTTTTAAATAAAATTACTCAAAAATCAAGGTTTTTACAATAAATATGAGTCTTAAGCATATTGCTAAGTTAACATCAACATCATTTCAAACATCACACATCATACATGTCTTTCAAATTTAATATTGATACATTTTATATATGTGCATCAACAGGATTTAGAAATAGATACCTTACCTGTGACGGTCGTCTTACTCGCATCTTGTTGCCACTGTTACCAACCTGGCTCAGATATCATTTGTAACGCCTCAAGATTTAAAAAACTTTAAAAATGCATAAAAATTGAAAGATTTTCTTTTCCTTTTAAACAAACAGTGGAAACAATTTTTGGTTTTCGGTTTTAAACCTCAGGCACATTATATTTCACAAACCACAATATAAATAAAAACAAAATTAAATTTATACATGCATTATATACAAAATATTTTACACAAGGTTTAAAAAATATAACATTTAGGAATAAATCCTAAATTAATCTCGGGATCTTAGAAATCTGGATTCTTTGATGACGCTTCTGTCCAACATCCATTGCTTTGAAATCTATTCTATATCTAAACCTGTATTCCCCATAAAACAGGGTCAGACTTATGACAGTCAAGTAAGGCATTAATCAAAATAAAAAAATTTAAATATTAAGCATGATTCCAGTAATTTAAATTTAAATAAAAATACATGCATCAAAGAACAATTATGCAATTAAAAATATGATTATGCATAGTATTATTAGGGCATATTTTTGTAACAATTTATGTGAAAGAGAAGGTCTTTGTTTCGATATTTATCATCCCCTAATTTGGTAGGGGACCACTCACATTTTAGACAAAGTATTCTGGGGGTATATTATTCTAATGTGAATTACCCGGATACCTGACTGAAACAGACTCTCAAAGCGAGCGGTCAATGACCGAAAAGAGTCTTACAATGACGAGAAAAAGGAGAAACAAATGCATCCACTGACTGCTACAGTCTCAGGCCTATCACCTAGGACATGTCGATAGCCTCAGCCTCCTCAACCAGAATGACATGAGGCCTCGAGGAATCTATCGCTCCCAAAAATCATCATCATAATAGTGTCATTGTTGTCTATACCACTACCCCTTCTAAGGTAGGCTAAACATGAATGGGCTCGATGGGTTCTTTTATAGGACTTAACATTTTCAAAATTAGGCTAAATAGTCCAAATACTCATTTAGAATAAATACTAGGGTCATATGTACCCAGCCCATTCAATGTGGATCTGTAAAAATAAGCACTCGCTTGTGAAGGAAAAACTTATTTAAGTTTGTGTGTAGACATGACTCATACAACAAATAGGTGCCTTATCGCACCTTTTTGGTTTAGAAAGCCTGCATGATAAAATCTTTCAAAAATCAACATGCTACACATAATAACTTTTTTTTATCAAAATAAAAAATCATCTAAGCCTTGACTATTGCTTGGCTATGGCACTTTATAAAAGTTTGGACGATTTTAGTTCAAACTCATAAAATTTGAAATCTTGTCATTCAAAGCAGGTATTTATTCATGCAGATGCCAAAATATGCATATGATCATAAATAAAATTTTAAATATCATGCATGCATAAAAAACATAATCTAATATAATAAATTTTACCAGAATAAATCAAAGCACGAGTGCTTTATACTGTTCTACCTCATTCTATCAGAAATCAAGGTAAGTTATTCCATCAAAATCATATAATTTTTATAGTAGACATGTTTTTGATGCATGCATGATTATTTAAAATTTTATTTATGATCATATGGATATATTAGCATCTGTATGAATAAATACCGGCTTTGAATGACAAGATTTCAAATTTTATGAGTTTGAATTAAAATCATCAAAATTTTTATAAAGTGTCATGGCCAAGCAATAGTCAAGGCTTAGATGATTTTTGATTTTGATAAAAAGAGTAATTATGTATAGCATGTTGATTTTTGAAAGATTTTATTGTGCGAGCTTTCTAAACCAAAAAGGTGTGATAAGGCACCCATTTGTTGTATGAATCATGTCTACACAAAAAATTAAATAAGTTCTGCCTTCACATGCGAGTGCTCATTTTTATAGAGCAACATTGAGTGGGTTAGGTACATATGACCATAGTATTTATTCTAAATGAGTATTTGGATTATTTTGTCTAAGTTTGAAAATGTTAAGTCCTATAAAAGAACCCATCGGGCCCATTCAGGTTTAGCCTACCTTGGAAGGGGTAGTGGTACAACAAAGAGTGACATTGTTATGATGATAATTTTTGAGAGCGATAGATTCCTCAGGGTCTCCAGTCACTCGGGTTGAGGAGGCCGAGGCTATCAACATATCCTAGGTGATAGGCCTCAGATTGCCGCAGTCAGTAGATTCATCTGTTTCTCCTTTTTCTCGTCATTGCAAGACACTTCCCGATCATTGACCGCTTGCTTTGAGAGTCCATTTCAGTCAGGTATCCGGGTAATTCACATTAGAACAATATACCCCCAGAATGCTTTGTATGAAATGTGACTAGTCCTCTACCGTATCAGAGAGATGATAAATATCGAAACAAAGACCTTCTCTTTCACAGAAATTGCTATAAAAATATGCCCTAATAATACTACACATAATCATGTTTTTAATTGCATAATTGTTCTTTGATGCATGCATTTTTATTTAAATTTGAATTGCTGACATCATGCTTAATATTTAAATTGTGTGGTTTTGATTAATAGCTTACCTGGCTATCATAAGTCTAACCACATTTTATGGGGATTACAGGTTCAGATATGAAATAGATTTTAAAGCAGTGGATGTTGGACAAAAACGGTATCGAAGAATCCAGATTCTCAAGATCCGAGGATTAATTTAGGATTTATTCATAAATGTTTTATTTTCTGAACCTTGTATAAAAGATTTTGTATATCATGCTTGTATAAATTTTATTATGTTTTTATTTATATTGTGGTTTGTAAAATATAATGTGCTCGAGCTTTAAAACCGAAAGCCAAAAATCGCTTCCGTTGTTTGTTTAAAAAGAAAAGAAAATCTTTAATTTTTTATGCATTTTTAAAGGTTTTTAAATCCTGAGGCATTACATCGGGTCTCATTCATTTTTCATCAGTGCCATCATGAAATAATCACGAAGGATCTCATTCTCAATGTCAATAGCATTAGGGTTCATACTTTCTATCATACTAATATTGCAATGAGGTAGGGTCTCTACGTTGTTAAATCATCGGCGGCCCACTCTCCGTGATAGGTATACTCTTGCCTCGTACCAGATAGCCCATTCCATAGGTCATCACTTTCGGGATTTAAGGGGTAAAGCATGATAATCTCAATATAAATTAAAATGACATGACCAAATTCAAGGGACTCAAGGCTAATCACAATCTCATCACAATGCATGTTATTCAAAGACTATAACATAGATATGTTATCATAAAATAATCATTTTATAATATGTATGACATGTACATATAGTCATCTTATTGCAATTAACTCATACATGGTCATTCTAGGCATATCATGTTTACACTCAAGAGCTACATTTCTAAACATGATAAAATACACCAATAATAATAATATGCAATGCAATATGATTTATTCATAAATAAGATTACTTATAATATCCCTTACCTCGAATATAAATATTGTACTTTGATCGTAATCGAATCTCAAGTGGCTCTAACAATAGAATCTGATAATTACATAAATCTTTTCATATTAATACACATACCTTCTCTATATTTTAACAAAATTATCAAAATACCCCTCTTGAGTTGACTCGTCAGACCTCATTTTTTGTGCCTCTAATTTGACCAAAACCATAAGACAAAAATATTCTTCTCTACGATACGAGTCTAACACACCAAACCTCATTCAATTATGAGTTTGGAGTGTAAACTTATGTCTATTTTACTTAATCAGATATTGGGTATACACAAGGGTAATTTGGTCATTTCAACTCTTATGATTTGACCTGACTCATCCTAGGTCAAAACAACTTTGGTCTGAGTTTAGAGTACTAAGTTTACTGAAACTATTCTCAACCCAACTTGCTTTGATTTGAAACTCAATTGAATTCTCAAAAAATCATAATAAATTATAAACTGGATCCAGATCGAGTTCTGATCTGGATCCAAAACTGATCAATCCCACTATGGGTTGGATCTAGATCCAACTACATATTGGATCCAGAACTGATCTGGACAATCTCAAACTGGATCCACATCAAGTTTTTTCCTCAATTCAATATTGTTCCATCTACTCCATACCAGATCTAGACCCAATTTTTGTTTGGATCCGATTTAACTTGGATCGGTCCAGACTGATAGGATAAAACTAGACCCAGATCCAGTCTAATCCAAATCAAACCAGATCCAAACATAGAACTGAGACCCTATCAGACCCGACTCGAAATGATTTGGTCAAAACCGGTTCGGTCAACCAAATCGAGTTTGAAACTGTTGACCATACTTGGTCTAGACTGAACCGAACTGACTCCGTCTTGGTCAGACTTGACCCAGTCTGGGTTCACACCCAGGCCGATATGGTCGACCAAGACCAAGTTTTGCTTTATTTTCCTGGTTTGATCTAGGTCATACTCAGACCGACCCGAGATTCAACAGACCCGACTCAGTTTGGTTTACCCCCTAGATCGAGTCGGTTCTACCGACTCAAGGTTGGGGTTTAAGGCGGAAGGGGCACAAGCCCTTCCCGACTTCCCTCTCCCCTTACTGCAGAGGTTGCTGGCAACCTCTGGTTGCCGACCCTTTCACTCTCTCTCAACAATGCCAGCAGCCATGGCTGCCAGATTGTTTTTTTTAATACGCCGGTAGACATGGCTGCCAACCTTCCAAAATAAATAGAAAGGGAGGAGAAGGGCGTACCTACGGTGGTCGTCGACGGTACTCTGACGACTGCCTCCCTCCTTCCCGACACTCTTGAGGTATTCTCTCTCTCTCTCTCTCTCTCTCTCTCTCTCTCTCTCTCTTTTCAGACTATCTCTCTCGCTCTCTATATATCCAAAGGGCAAGAGGGTGCCCAGTGAGAGCTCTTTATAGAGTTTTCGTGGTAGGTGAGGATAGGCCTCACCCTCCACCCGCTGGTCATAAGGGGGTGAGGTTTATCCTCACCCCTTTCCCACGATGAGTGAGGGAGATGGTTGGGGAACCGTCTTCCTCATTTATCGAGGGCCTCCTTTTTTTCTTTCCCCAACCGACGAATTCGTCTGTGGGTTTTACAATTCTATCCTCCTTAAAAGAAGATTTGTCATGAATCTTACCTAGAAACAATTATGAAAATTATGCATGGATGTCTGATTCAAACTCCCATGTAGCCTTATTTTTTTTTGTGATGACCCCAACTGACTAATACCAATGATATATCTTTGTTTCACAACTTCAGCTCTTTCGCATCTAAGATTTCTATGGGTTTCTCACTCATACTGAAGTCATTCTAGATTTTTAATACTAACTCGACTGTATCCAATATCAAGGAGGGATCATGCACATACTTTTGCAACATAGAGACATAAAACATGTTATGAATTTTGGACAAGAAATGTAGCAAAGCCAATTGGTACACTGTTTGACCAACTCTCGTGAGTATCTCAAAGGGTCCAATATATTATGGACTCAATTTTCTTCTTTGACCAAAATACAATACTCTCTTAAAGGGAGATATCTTCAAGAACACTTGATCACCTTGCTTAAATTCTAACTCATGACGTCTTTGGTTAGCATAACTTTTCTGTTGACTTTGCGCTGCCAGTAGACTCTCCTGAATGAATCTGACTTGGTCTCTCATACACTGAACTAATTCAGGCCCTAACAATCTTCTCTCTCTCTGACCTCATCCCAATACAAGGGTCTTCGACATTGTCGACTATACAGTGCCTCAAAGGGAGACATGCCTATGCTTGCCTGAAAGCTATTTTTGGAGGCAAACTCTATCAGAGGTAGGATATCATTCCACGAGTCACTATACTCTAAAGTACATGCTAGCAACATGTCTTCTACAGTCTGAATGGTTAGCTCTGACTGTCCATCTGTTTGAGGGTGAAATGTTGTGCTCATTTTTAACTGTATCCTTGTTGCCTCTTGGAAACTCTGGCAGAATTATGAAATAAATTTGAAGTCACTATCTGAAACAATCTAATCAGATACTCTATGAAGTCTGACTATCTCTCTAATAAAGAGTTGTGCCAATTGGTTACAAGTGTGAGTCATCTTATAAGCTAAGAAGTGGGTTGACTTAGTTAAACTATCTACAATCACTACAAGAAACCTGTGGATTAGCGACGACCTAAATCCATCGCAAAACTGTTTAGCGACGGATTAGCGTCGGATAACTTTCATCACAAATTTTTCGATGCTAAGTAGTGCCAAAACTTATCCGCCGCTAATTTGCGATGGATTAGCGACGAATATGATCCATCGTGAGTCCTTCACTATTTTAAATTAGCGATGGATAATATCCGTCACTAATCTGTCGTTAAATTTTTAAAAAAAAATTAAAAAACATTGCTCGCTGCCGGCGCGTTCTCCGGCAGGGAACAATTTTTTTTGCACAGAACCGACGTGTTCCGGCCTCGGGATGCTCTTCCGCAGCGAGCCAGTCACGGCGAGAGAAGGGGTCGTAGTGGAGACGAGATCCGGCGAGGGAGAGGCGGGACAGGCGGTGGAGACTGGCGAGGGGCACCGCCGGGAAGAGCGGTCAAGGCAGGCGACGTAGCCAGGGTTGACGGGGGAGAACTTGCAGAAGGCGTCGGGATGGATGACGATACGGAGGATGGAGGTGCCGTTGGTGTCCGAGCAGGAGGAGACTGGGATGGAGGGATTGCTGCAGAGCAACACGCAATCTGAGACAGAGCAGAGCCCACCAGAGTCGGCAAGGATGCTGGCATTAACCCAAGTATTTATGTCTTTCTTTCCAACTTTCCTAACCTTGCCAACTGATCGTTTCTATTCATTTCAGTGCTGTCAGTATCGGTATCGGCCTGAATCTTTTGACCAATGATTCAGGTGAATCGATACCGATTCTCTTGTGAATTGTTCTGGATTTGGCTAAAAAATAATCCAAGATAAGCATGTCCCTTTACCATCAATCGTCTAAAACGACATTCTCTTTTCTCAATAACGAACTTAGAAACACGAGCACCAACTAGCAACATCTCTATTCGTTAAACAAAAATAAAAATTTAGCGAATTATTTCAAATCATCGCAACAGTACTTACCCAACATTCCACGGTTGCGATCGAAAAACCCATAGAACGAACCTGAAAACACAAGCACCACCCCTATCTTTTAACGAAAAAAATAAGCAAATTAGCTGCGTGTGGTGCAAGAGGTGCCTGAGAAGGTCAACCTCCATGGTGCGAGAGGTCGCTGCGCGTCATCAGAGGAAGGGCGGGGCTTCTGGCGTCCTGAGAAGTGCCTCAGGGGGGGATAGTTTAAATCGAACGGGGGGAGGGAAAATTTTGCGCCTCAGGTGGGACAGTTTAAATCGAAAATTAGTGAGGGAATTTTTCCGTCCCTAATCCGTCGCTAATTAGCGATGGATTAGGGACGGAAAAATTCCCTCACTAATTCCGTCGCTAATTAGCATTTTTTGTAGTGTTTTGGAGACAAAAAAATGTTGTCGCTAATCTATCGCTAATTAGCGACGAAGATATTTCTGTCGCTAATTTTGCAAATATTTCAAATGTTAGCGACAAATAGTTTTCGCTCGCTAATCCATCGCAAATTTACGACAAAAAGTCTGTCGCAAATTTCCGTCGCTAATTAGCAATTTTCTTGTAGTGAATCACCCATATTGAATCCATCTCATTCTCGGTCTTTGGAAGTCCTGTGAGAAAGTCCGTAGTAATATCTATACATTTTCACTCAGGTATGAGAAGTGGTTGTAGTAGTCCTATAGGTCGTTGATGCTCAATCTTCACTTGCTGACACACTAGACACTTGCTTACAAACTCAACAATGTCTCTCTTCATTCCGCTCCACCAAAATGTATCCTTTAGATCTCGATACATTTTGGTATTTTCAGAGTGGATGGCATATCTTGAGTGGTGTGACTCGTTCAACAACCGATTCCTAAGTTGATCATCCTTAGGAATGCACACTTTATGACAAAATCTAAGAAGACCCTGATCATCTACCTTAAAGTCTGACTCCTCACCCTCAGAAATTCTCTATCTAACTTTGGCCAACTCTGGGTCTGAGGGTTGCTTTTCTTTAATATGCTCCCACAATTTTGACTTTAATGTGGTTTGCACAAACAATAATAGACCTGGTAAGCATCAAGCTTCTGCTTTCTGATGTGCGACTGAGAAAAACAAATCCCAATCTACGAGTCTGGTCAATGCTCTTGACTTTCTGCTAAGAGTGTCTGCAACTACATTCATCTTCCTTTGGTGATAATTCAGCTCAAAGTCATAATCTTTTAGAAATTCAAACAATCTCCTCTGTCTCAAGTTCAAGTCTCTATGTGAAAATAGGTACTTGAGGCTCTGATGGTCAATAAATACTTCAAACTATTCACCATATAGGTAGTGTCTCCATATCTTAAGGGCGAATACAACCACTGCTAACTCCAAGTCATATGTTGGATAATTAACTTCATGTTTTTTCAGTCGGTGAGATGCAAAAACTATCATCTTACCATACTACATCATAACACAACACAATCCCTTATGAGAAGCATTATTGTAAATAGTGAAGCCCCAAGATCCAAAAGGTAAGATCAAAACTGGAGCAATGGTTAAATGTTTCTTTATCTTCTAAAAACTCTGCTCACACTTGTTATTCCACTCGAACTTTATGTCTTAGTGAGTTTGGTCATTGGAGCTACCAGTATAGAAAATCCTTCCACAAATCACCAGTAGTACCCAGCCAATCTCAAGAAACTATGAATCTCTTTAGGATTCTTGGGTCTAACCCAATTGGTGATTACTTCAATTTTTACAGGGTCTGCCATAATTCTCTCTTTGGATACGATATGACCAAGGATACCTGCTCCAACCAAAATGCACACTTTAAAAATTTAGCATAGAGCCGACGTTCTCTGAGTGTCTGTAGAACTATCCTCAAGTGTTCTAAGAATGTCATCGATAAATATCAGCATGAAATTATCCAAAATATGGTCTGAAAACTATTTTCATCATATCCATGAAAGTTACTGGTGCATTAGTCAGACCAAAATGCATGACCAAAAACTCATAATGGTCCTATCTTGATCGAAAAGTCATCTTAGCCACATCTTCTTTAATTTTCAGTTGATGGTAACCTGACCGTAGATCCAACTTCGAGAAGCATGCAACTCCTTGTAATTGATCAAACTAGTCATCAATTTGTGATAATGAATATTTATTCTTTATAATCACTACATTCAACTATCGATAATCTATACACATTCACACTGATCCATCATTCTTTTTGACAAACAAAATTGGAGCACCCCAAGGAGATACCGATGGTCGTATAAAACCTAACTCCAATAATTCTTGTAGTTGCTTATTAAATTCCTTAAGTTCTACCGGTCTCATCCAATAAGGGACCTTTGAGATGGGTGTTGTTCCCGGGATGAGATCGATCTGAAACACAATCTCTTAATCTAGAGTGAGACCTAGTAGTTCCTCTAGAAAAACATCATCATATTCTCAAACTATGTCTACATCTGATATGATGAGGTCCTCTCTCTCGTCGGTCTTCATGTAAGCCAGAAATCTATTGCATCTATCTCAAATGCATTTATTTGCCTTCAAGCATGATATAATCACCGACCTTCAAATATGACATGATATGTGAAGGTTGGAGTCTGGGGGTTTTGGAAACTAACACACTTCCTTTTGCAATCAATAGTAGCATAATGGTCCGACAACCAATCCATACCTAGGACAACGTCTATATCCTTGAAGTCGAGTTGCAACAAGTTTACACGCAACTCACGGTTCTCTATTCTCACTACATAGTTGTTGTATACAATGTTCACTATGGTCAATTCTCCTATGGGTGTTTCTATCAAGTAAGAAACAGTCAACCATGAAGTTGCAATTGGTAACAGTTTCCTAAAGGTTGATGTGATAAAACTATGCGTAGATTTAGAATCAAACAATACATGTGCTAAAATATTAGAAATGGAGAGTATACCTTCAAACATCTCAGAGATGACAAGAGCTTCTTGATGAATGGCCGCATATACATGACCTAATATTGTGGGCTTCTGCTTCGGGGCTGCATTGTTTCTTTGGTAAGGCTATATGTAGTCGTTGGCATAGTGACCTATCTGTTAGTAGTTATAGCACTTGTCATTCTTTAGGTCACACCTGCCTTCATGCCTTTGAAGACCACATGTCCTGCATGAATTGTCAGAGTGGGCCGACTTTCGAGTCTTTTGCTTCTTAGCTTGATGGCTTCCCGAATTCTTGACTTGCTTACCCTGGGTCTGACTATTAGTCTGACCTTTGAAGTACTTCTTGTACTCTCACTGATTTTTTTTTATATTGAAACTTCCTTCGATATGACTTGATCACATCGTTGCCATTGTGTTTGGCTTTCTATTCAGTCATACGCTTTTTCTTTTCCTCAGACTTTTCCTTCATTCTCAACTCCCAAAAATTATACCTTAAAGCATAGTCCACGAGTTGACTATATTTCTTTATTTACAATAGCCCCACTAACCTCAAAATTTCAGATCTCAAGCCTCTCTCAAAGCGCCTGCACTTCTCTTTCTCGTTTGCCACCAAGGACTTGGCAAAATGGGAAAGAGAGTTAAATTGTGCAGTATACTGGGCTACAGTAATGTTCCCTTACTTCAGTTTCCTAAATTCTTCCTCTTTTTCCACCATCTGACACTTCGAAAAGAATTGTCTGTAGAACCTTCTTACAAAGGTGGACCAAGGCAAATAGGTGTCTCGCTCAAGAGTGTCTCGGATGCTCCTCCACCAGTGTTTTGTGTCGTTGGTCAGGTTTGACATCGCTATCCATACTTTCTGATCCTCAGGGCACTGAATAACATCTAAGGCTTTTTCCACTTACATAAGTCAGTTCTCTACTATGACGCTATCAGAAGTGTCATAAAAAAGTGAAGGTTGCATATTCTTGAACCTTTCGACCCAAGAGGTGATGCTTGAAATGACTGTTTGGGATTATACAGGATGTAGTTTGTAGTATACTCAGAAGGTATTCACGTGCTTTCTTTTCCTGAGCTTCTCATTGATGATCCTTGTGGGATCTCTATATTCTCTTCTCCACCACTGTATGAAGCATACTTCTCTGAGGTATAGAAAGATGAAGGCGCTCTCTGAGCTGGTGCACCTCTTAAGGTGCAAGATGATGAAGTCACCCTCTGAGATGGTCCGTCAAGGTGCTCTCCATCACCAAGTCACAACATCAAGTTGCTCCATCTCTCGAATGACAACTAAAGTGTCCTTAGACAGATAGGACGTTCCCCTACGAGTAGCCATATATACTGCATTGAACTCATCACATAATGGATTTATCATTATTTGAGTCAGTTAGGTTATTTTCACATGAAATTCTACTACATGCATGCATTTATGATACTCGTTCAGTCAAAAGAATTTTATTTCATTAAGAACATCTCAGACGAAATTCTACTACATGCATGCACTTATGATACTCATTCATTCAAAAACATTTTATTCCATTAAGAACATCTTAGTACACATAAAGGAAATAAAACCAGACAAACAAGAATGAAACAAAGCAAGACAAGACATGACTGGACTAGACCAAACAAGACTAAACATTCATAGAGGCAAACATCATCTTACTCCTCAATCCATCTGAAGCTTGTTTCTCTCCCTGAATTTCTTCGCGTCTGCTGAGGATGAGGCACAAGAGGGGCACCCATGTTTTATGGGAGCGAAGCGAGAGTGTAAGTAGGTGAGGCAAAGGTAACAACGAGATCTTCATGCACAGAAAGGGCACCCATGTTATATGGCGGCAAAGCGAGAGTGTAAGTAGGTGAGGTGGGGGTAAGAGTGGGATCTTCATCCTCACCTTCTTCCCACGAACTTCACCGCTAGTGTTAACCTGTTTTTATTATTTGATGCACGGTTTGCACATACATTTTTATTGAAAATATTGTTTTAAAATGCTTTATTGAAAAAATTGCATCAAATTTTTGGCACCGTTGCCGAGAAATGACGATTGAAATGAGTATTTACTTTATTGCCTCTTGTGAGTGCTTGTTTTACTTATGTTGCTAGTTTCCTTTCAGTTCTTGGCTTAGGATTGCTAGTTTATTTCTCTGTTTACTTATTTAGGATTGCTAGTTTCTTTTTGTACTTAGGAGTTAGAACCACTTTGGTTGCGATCCCTAGAGACCAGCTTACTGTTCCTGCATGGCCTACCTATTAGGTTTCCCTTAGGAGGTGACTGTGCATGATTGATACCGTGTTCATAATTTACTTTTCGCATAATATTTGTTAGGGTGCAAGTATGTGGTGCTTGTTTATTGCTTTCTTTCCCTTTTATTTTACTCGCTTTGTGGTTTGTTGTGGTTTGGTTACACTACGCGTTAGGTAGGTAGAAAACCATTTCCTTAGGATGGTTACTGCACCGGTCTACCTTCAGGTGCATGCAAGGGTGACGCTCGCTTGACCTCGAGCTTGTTGAGTTAGTTGAGGACCCTGAGTCCATTATGACCCTATGACAGAGGATCAACAGTTGACTCGTCTCCTAAGAGAGTACTTCATTCCCAACGTTTACACTCCTGCCTCTTGAATCATCAAGTGCAACATCTTTCTTCTCATGTTTAAAAATGATATTTTAAACTTTTTCAATCATATTGTCCCACATTTCATAAATTCTATAAAGCATGAGTACATCTCTGTCAACTTCTCTCAATATTTCCCAAATAGGCTCTGTAAATTCAAAAAAATATGTAATTTTATCCCACAAAAAATCATCACAGATGCATTTTTTGATAGCTTGAGCCTTAACATCATCTTCAGTACGATAAAAATCTCAATCTTGATCAGCCACCATTATCATTAATGCATTTTTGAGTTGCTTAATTCTTTTCATCATAACAATGCGAGAAGCAAAACGAGTTTTAGCAACTTTTAGTAACTTCAGATCAGAATGCCTATTAAATATAGAAAGGGCATGATGATTGTTTACAACAAAATTTTTAATATTTCGAACATCATGCTCTATTTTCTCAATCCTTAAACACATTTCACGTGCATGTGCATCATCTTTGATGAATTGCATATACTCTTAAGTGTCAAATTTAAATTGTGTGCTGCACAAGGAGTCCAAAAAATATGTGAATATGTATCTTCACTTGCCAAATTTATTCCTTCATGACTGCAAACTGGAGCATTGTCAGTAATGATTTGCACCACCCTTTCTTCACCCACTTCTTTTATCATTTCGACAAATAATCTCTTTAAATATTCAACATCTTTATACTCCTTAGATGCGTCAATAGTCTTAAAAAAGATTGGCCAATTAAGTGAGTAAGCAATGAAGTTTATTAGTGGTCGCCTTTGTATATCAGTCCCATCAGAAACAATAGACACTCCATGTCGTTTCCATGCAAAATTTTGGGTCTCTAACAAGTTTTCAATTTTATTTTTTTCCTCTGCAAGAATGATTGTTCTAAGTTTTTTTGAACTAGGAGGCACATAACCACTCAAATTACAATTAGCCAAAGATGTAATCATATCTTTCCAGTATGGACTTCTAGCTACATTAAAAGGAATTGAGCTTGAGTAAAAGAATCGACCAATCTTTTTATCAATTTCTGCTCTTGCCATGTTTTTGAATGACACTTGTATTGTTTTATTGCTTTCCATCTTTTTTTTCTTCAAAAGCTTTTCTTGTACATCACTAGCAATAGGAAAAAGGCAGATTAATCAAATCACTTCTCATCTCTGCAATTTTTTTCTTTTCAGCTTCCTCTTGTTCTTTCTTTAATTGCTTTAATAAGTTTTTGTCAACCCCAGAACATGCCCTAATTTCTTGACCACGAATATGCAAAAGATGTGCTTTCACACGCGTATAAGAACCCGTGAAAGCAGTCTTACATAAATTACAATAAAACTGCATATTCCCACCACCACCACTAGCTTTTATCCCTTTTGTCACAAACCTCCAAAGTGGTTGAGAAACTTCTAATCTAGGGTTAAAACTTGAACCGACTATATTGACACTCCCACTAGAACTCGCCATTGTATCTGAAAAGTGAAAACTGAAAAGAAAATACCTAAATAAAGTTAATAAACACTTAAAAATAGTAACAACCACCCCTCTCATTGTGTGCCTACCGGAAAACACGAATGAGGCAGGGGAGCCCCCTGATGAAAAATAAACTATGGCAGAAGCCTCCTCTTCTTTCCAAAAAACAAGAACGAGGCAGGGGGCTTTGCCCTCTGCCGGAAAGTAAACTGAGGCAGGGGGCGGAGCCCCCTACCGAAACACATATCCGACGCAGAGGACAGCCCCCTGCCGGAAAATAGATCTGAGGCAGGGGGCGGCAGTGGGCTCCACCCCTTGCCGAAAAACAAACTGAGGCAGGGAGCGGAGCCCCCTACCAGAACACAGATCCGACGCAGAGGGCAGCCCCCTGCCGAAAAAGAGGAACGAGGCAGGGGGAGTCCCCTGTCGAACGAAGAGGAAGAAGAACAGAAGAGAGAGGAGGGCATACCTGAGACTGAGAGGACCAGTGGCTGGCGGAGAGGGTGACTGGCGTCGCCTGGACTACGGTCGTCGGGGTGTGGGTCGCCGGTGAGACTGAAGGGGATGACTGCTGGATGGTTGGGGGAGAGGGAAAGATCGCTGGCGAGACTGAAGGGGGTTTGTCGTAAGCCCCTCCCCCTGTCGTAAGCCCCTTTTAGGGTTCGGCCCCGACGCCGATAACATTTTGGATCCGGGTCGGGTATGTACCCGACCTGAGTCCAAAATAAATTCAAATATGGACCTTTATAGACTCGGTCAAAGTTGACTGAGTCTATAAAGTGGACGGACTCGGCCCAGGTGCGTTTACTGAGTTCGACACCTGTTGACCGAGTTCGCCCCGTGTTCGAAGCCACACCCGTGTCGGGGCGTGTCGACCCCCAAGCCGAGTCTGTGCGTTATAGCTTGTAGGTGATGAGTGATCCTTGTAGAGCATACCCTGCTTCAGCTGAGACACTTTCCTCTAATTTCCTTCTCAGTTTCTACAGCTCAGGAAATTGCTCATATTTTGAGACTATTTGCTGCACCCAAGGGAATGTAGGACTTGTTAATAGTAGTCTGCGGTGCCTTGTCTCGAGAGTGCGTCGACCACAACGTTTTCAGCAACTCTCTTGTAATGTATTTCAAACTCATGCCCTAGCAGTTTAGTGACCCATTTATGTTGCATGGGTGTAGTGACACACTGACCCAACATATGTTTTAGACTATGATTGTCGGTTTTAATCACAAATCTCCGACCAACTAGGTAAGGTCTCCACCGATCTACTACCCACACAATTGCCATAATTTCTTTTTCGTCTGTAGACAAGCCTTACTTTGTTTCCGGAATCATCTTGCTGAAATAAGCGACAGGATGGTTCCCTTGCATCAACACTGCAAATGTTTGAGTGAAGTCGGGCATGGACAGGAGGATTGGGGTTGAGCTCATCACCTCCTTTAATGTGTCGAAAAATAGGTGAACCACCAGGAACCTCATTAACCAATGGGAAAAACAGGGGCTGCTCAAAACCTCCGCAATGTTCAGGTCACCCGACTTACCCCAGACCAGATGTTGGAACAGAGGCCAAAAGGTCTCTGTTACCACTGCGAGGATAAATGGAGTCCGACGCATAAGTATAAACTATCAAGGATGTATTTGGTCGACAAATTAGAAGTGAGGGCTCAGGAGAACCAGGAAATTCGAGATAAGGAAATGGAGGAATCTCCTCAGATTTTGCTCTATGCCTTATCTGGTATTTTGATTCCTCAATCAACACGTTAAGAAAGCTATACCGTATCAGTCTTGATCGATGCATGCTCTACTTATAACTTCATTCACAAGTCAGATAGCAGATTACGAGGAGTTATTGGTGGGTGAGGGAAGGATAATTAAAAGCGAAGGGTATTGTTCAGACCTCGAGCTTGAGATACAAAGGTGATTGTTTCACATCGCATTTCATGTCTTACCAATGCACAAAACTGATATAGTTTTGGGTATGCGGTGACTCAAAGGGGTGGGGTAGGTTACATGGGACTTTTTTAGCTATGACGATAGAATTCATAGAGGAGGGAGTCTGAGTAGCGGAGGAGCAATTGTCACCAGGCCAGAGAGACTCGAATTACCCTAGTTCACGGATGAAGATCTGATGAGCTGGGCATTTAAGGAAAATCAATTCTTCAGAGTTTAGAATACATAAGGTAACTTGCATCTCTATTTACTTTGAAGGTGAAGCCATATGGTGGTATATTTGGCTTGAGGGCCAAATCGGGAAACCCTCATGGGAGCAATTGGTTAAGGCGATGATGGATCAATTTGAGCCATCCGCCTACTGCGATTTCAATATTGCTCTATCAAAGATCAGACATACAAGTTTTGTCCATGAATTTCAAGCAGAATTCAAAAATGTGAGCAACATGGTTACTGTCACAAGCTCAAACTTCACCTTCAAAATTTGCCTTGCGCCGACACGAGATCGCCACGACCTCGTTCAGCCTCACAGCAACGGAAGACTTTCTTTGACACAAGCCGAATGCAAAGAATACCAACACTTGTATTATTCACACATAAAATACAATCACACTGGTCTGACTTGCATCCCATGCAATGCCCAGACATTACACCTTTATAACTTTCAAGGGACATGCCTTCAATCATCGCATCCTTTGGGTCGCACCCCTTAACGAACACAGGTGCCTTCTCACCCATTGCCACCAACAACCACTTGGGTCGCACCTCTTGGCGGGCACATGCACCTCCTCGCCGCACGCCCCCAGCCGCTCGAATGTCGTGCCTCATTTCACATGCCACCTCGTAATATGCGTTAAGCACACCACGCCCATCGCGAGCGCCATGCGCTGTGCATGCCGCGCACGCACCGCGCATGCCGCGCCACGCCTAGTCTATTAAGGGTCTAACAGGCCTTCCCCACCAGATGAATCTGACGTCCACGTCGGGTTCATCTTCTTTAAGTAGGCTTGAATCAAATCCTCAAATTGCCATAAAGTAGTGTCCTTCTCCCACGCTGCTTCCTCTATCAGCAGTCCTTTCCATTTGACTAGGAAGTAGGTCCTCCGGTTCTTCTTGCTTTGGCCCTCCACCATTCGGTCCATGATGAACTCAGCTTGCTTCTGAAACTGTGTTCGTATATTTGGTGGAGCACGCCGTGGCACCATCCGCGAGGGTTCCTCCAAGTCTTCATGGTACTCCTTGAGAAAACTAACGTTGAACACTAGATGTACCTTAATCCTTTCTGGAAGTTCCAGCCTATAAGCCGAGCGTCCAATCCATTTGGTTACCTTAAAAGGTCCGTCATACCGAGGAATGAGCCCCTTGTGTGTTGTCTTCCTTAGGATCTTTTTCCAAATCTGGGGAGTGAGTTTCAGCCATACTCTATCCCCAACTTGGAACTCAAGTGGTCGACGCCTCTCGTCTGCCCACTTTTTCATCTGCCGCTTGGCTCTTTCCAAACAATTCTGTGTCTCTTCTATACTCTCATGTCGCGTTCTTGCGAACCGGTATGCCGCAGGACAACGACCTTGGTCCTTCTACTTCACTACCTCATGAGGAGTGAAGGGTTGTTGCCCCGTTGCCAACTCGAAGGGACTCTGACCTGTCATCGAGGTCTGTTGCAGATTATAGCAGAATTGAGTAATATCCAACAAATCCACCCAGTTTTTCTGGTTGGCCAACACGTAATGCCTGAGATATTCTTCCAACAGAGCATTAACGCGTTCCGTTTGACCATCTGTTTGTGGATGATTGCTTGTCAAGAAGTTAAGCGTAGAGCCCATCATCTCGAACAAGGTGGTCCAAAACTTCCCTGTGAATCGTACGTCACGATCACTCACAATGTTCATCGGCAATCCCCAATACTTCACAATCTGTTTAAAAAACAATTATGCAGTAATCTCCGTTGTGCATTCCTTTGGAGCAGGAATAAATATTGCATACTTTGAAAACCTGTCAACCACGACCATAATCAATGTAAACCCTTCCACCTTGGGCAATCCAGAGATGAAATCCATCGATATGCTTTCCCATGGTCTAGTCGGCGTTGGTAGGGGCTCCAGCAACCCAGCAACCTTTTTCCTCTCCGTCTTATCTTGCTGGCATACAAGACAAGTTCTGACATATAAGTCAATGTCTTCTTCCATCCTTGGCCAGTAATAACTGGATGATAGGAGAGCCATCGTGCGCTTCTGTCCAGGATGCCCTGCCCATGGGGTGTCATGTGCCTCCTTTAGTAACAATTTCCGCAAGCCGCCACCGTTAGGCACATAGGGTCCTCTTCCTTTAGCATAGAGAACACCATCCTCTATCCAAAACTGCCTTGTCACCCCCTCTTCCACTTGCTTCAACAAGCGGATAGTGACTGGATCCTTTTGAGTTTCTTCTTTTAAACTCTGCAAGATATCTCCAGATACTTGCGTGATTGAAGCAACAACCACCTCAGGTTCCTCCTTACGGCTTAAGGCATCAGCAACCAAGTTTTCCTTCCTTGGCCTATACTGCAACTCAAAATCAAACTCTTCCAAGAAGTCTTGCCACCTAGCCTGTTTAGGCGTCAACTTCTTTTGAGTCGCAAAGCAACTTGTAGCAACATTGTTTGTCCGAACTATGAACTTGGAGCCCAACAAGTAGTGCCTTCATGTTCGTAGGCAATGTACCATCGTCGTCATCTCCTTCTCATGAACAGAGTACCTCCTCTTTGTATCATTGAGTTTCCGACTTTCAAAGGCAACTGGGTGTCCCTCCTGGACCAACACCCCTCCTATTGCAAAGTCTGATGCAACAGTATGGACTTCAAATGCCTTCCCAAAATCCGGCAGACGAAGGATGGGTTCTGATGTTACCACCCTCTTCAACTTAGTGAATGCCTCCTGGCATTCAGCAGACCAATCCCAGGTCTTGTCTTTTCTGAGCAACTCAGTATGCGCCACCGTCTTTTTAGAGTAACTCTTCACGAACTTACGATAGTAGTTCGTAAGGCCAAGAAACAACCACATCTTTGAGACCTTCTTTGGTTTTGGCCAGTACATAATGGGCTGAATTTTTCATGGATCCATCTTTATTGTGTCTTCTCCGATAATGTGCCCAAGGAAGTGAATTTCCTTCCTTGCGAACTCACATTTCTTCTGCTTGAGATAGAGTTCATTCCCCCACAATTTGGTCAGAACCATTTTCAAGTGCATCTTATGCTCCTCAAGTGACTGGCTATAAACCACAATATCATCAAGATATACCACTACGAACAAATCAAGGTATTCCCGAAAGACATTGTTCATTAGAGTGCAGAAAGTTGCATGAGCATTTGTTAGCCCAAAGGGCATTACAAGGAATTCAAAAGACCCATACTGAGTCACACAGGTAGTCTTTGATTCATCACCCTCGGCTATCCTGACTTGATAATATCCTGACCACAAATCCATCTTTGAAAAGTACCGTGCCTTCCCCAAGCGATCAAACAAATCCTCAACGTTAGGCACCAGATACTTGTTTTTGATGGTTACCTTATTAAGAGCACGGTAATCTACGCATATTCGAAGGGATCCATCTTGCTTTTTCTGGAACAGCACAGGCGCCCCATACGGTGCCTTGCTTGGCCTTAGCAATTCAGAATCTAGCAACTGATCAAGTTGCCGCCGCAACTCAACCAAATGTGGAGGAGGCATCTGAGATGGTGGAAGTGCCCCTGGAACCAGATCAATCGATTGATCAATATCTCGCTTCTTGGGAAGCTTCCTTGGCAACTCATCCGGCATCATATCCGCATAGTCCCGCAGAATATCGTTCACTTCTCCTGATCGTTCCACACTATTCGATCTACCATCTTCTATCAAGGTTGCAACATAGGTATGAAGCCCTTTTTGGATTCCATCCCTGAGTTGTAGAGCCGACACCAAGCCTACAACTGAATTTTCTTCCAAGCCCTGAACGAAACAAGGCACCCTCGTCCATGTGATGAGGATTCTCTTTAGATGCAGCATAACAATGACCGCATTCCTTGCCAGGAATTCCATCCCCAATATAACTTGGAAGTCGTCCAGTTGCATTGCCATCAGATTGCAACTGCCAACCCATTCCTCAACTTGCAGTTGGACATGAGCAATGCCACTGATCTGCAACACTTTGCTGTTAACTGCCTTCAATCGACTTCCGTCTTTAGACAACGGCAAGCCGAATGCCTTCACCTCTTCTGCAGAAATGAAGTTATGGGTCGCCCCAGTATCGACCATAGCCTTTACTGGTTTTCCATTAATCTTTGCCTCTACATAGATTAACTCATTTCACACAATCTCCTTTCTCAACGTATTGAGAAGTTGGAGATGATTCACATGGACTTGCTTTGAGGGTCCTTCCTCACCCACCAAAGCATTTAGTTTCTCTTTCTTTGGGCAGTCCCAAGCAAAATGAGGCCCTTCACAGATATAGCAGCCAGAAGCCTTCTTCCCGCCTTTATCCGTCTTTTTAAAGCCTGCATCTTCTTTGGGCTTCTTTTCAAAATTGCCCTTACCTTTGCCATTTTCCTTAGACTTACCCTTGACATCTTGGTCATTCGAACCAGATGATGCCACCTTGTAGTCGACGAGCGCATCAGCCGCCGCTACTGTCGCCTAGAGATCTTTCACTCCCTGTCTCTTCAACTCAGTCTGAGCCCAACCCTGCAACCCAGACATGAAGTTGAAAAGTTTGTCCTCCTCGAACATATTCTTGACATCAAGCATGAGCGAAGAGAATTGATTGACGTATTCCCGAAGAGAACCAACCTGCTTCAAGTGCCTCAAAGCATTCCTTGCCACCCATGTTGTATTGTTAGGCAGAAACTGCTCTTTCATTTCCCGAACAAGGTCCTCCCACAAGGCAATGGTTGGACGACCAATTTCCCTCGACCGAGTGCGCGACCAAAGTTTTGCATCCTCAGTTAAATACATACTGGTGATAGCAACCTTCTCAGCATCCGGGGTCTTGATGCTCTTGAAGTAATGGTCCATGTCTCACAAGAAGTTTTCCAACTCCTTAGCATTACGCACACCCGTAAATGCCTTTGGTTTTGGCACTTTAATCTTTCTCATTTCAGTGCCTGCGGAATTACTAAGTAGCCCCAATTTTAAAAAACCTACTTCATCCACCATAGACTTGACATCATTCTGGATCACGGTAAGAAAGGAAGTCTCCCCGTGAGACTTCTCGAATCTTTCCTCCTAAGATCTCATGCAGACATCAAGTTCAGCAACTCAGGTCTCCAAAAGCGTCAACCGAGTGCCCCAAGCATCCAGTCGCTCCTCCAAGGTTCCTATCCTTTCCGCAGTCTTATTCGACATGATAGGCTAACCTGGCTCTAAGTCCACTTGTCACAAGCTCAAACTTCACCTTCAAAATTTGTCTTGCGCCGGCACGAGATCGCCACGACCTCGTTCAGCCTCACAGCAACAGAAGATTTTCTTTGACACAAGCCGAATGCAAAGAATACCAACACTTGTATTATTCACACATAAAATACAATCACACTGGTCTAGCTTGCATGCCCTGCAATGCCCAGACGTTACACCTTTATAACTTTCAAGGGACATGCCTTCAATCATCGCATCCTTTGGGTCACACCCCTTAACGAACACAAGTGCCTTCTCACCCATTGCCACCAACAGCCACTTGGGTCGCACCTCTTGGCGGGCGCAGGCACCTCCTCGCCGCACGCCCCCAGCCGCTCGAGTGTCGCGCCTCATTTCACATGCCTCCTCATAATATGCGTTAAGCACACCGCGCCCATCGCGAGCGCCATGCACCGCGCATGCCGCGCCATGCACCGCGCATGCTGCGCGTGCACCGCGCATGCGCCGCGCCTAGTCTATTAAGGGTCTAACAGTTACCGGGTGGACACCTTGATTGATGCCTTTATAGTGGGTTTGAAGGATGAAATCCATGTGGAGGTGCAAGGGACACATGCCTTTATAGGGGCTCTAAATGATGGTGAACCACAAGCAAAAAAATATTTATGTGTTTGCATGAAGAAGCAATCACAAATCTGTTAGTGCAAACAAGTGACAAAAAAAGATTTAAGGAAATGGAGAGCTCAAGCCTAGAGGCACGTTTTTAAGATCGCTATCTTTAGAACTTTAGTCGCCCCACTCTGGGAATTCCGAAGATGCGAAAAGGGGTTTGTTGCGACTGAGTTCCCAGGATACAACTAGGCTTGAACCTCAGAGAGTTACTGCTTCACAAGAATAGATGACTGTAATCATCGCAAAATTTTTCCTCTCGTAATGTTCTCTCTTTTCCTTTTCTTTTTCCTTTCTAATCCCTTATTTCCTCCTTTTTGAAG
Source organism: Nuphar pumila (assembly GCF_984573655.1). NCBI lineage: Eukaryota > Viridiplantae > Streptophyta > Magnoliopsida > Nymphaeales > Nymphaeaceae > Nuphar > Nuphar pumila. The sequence continues at coordinate 24,130,977 of NC_143256.1, read as the reverse complement.
GGAGAAAATAAAATACAGAAAAGAAGAGAAGAGGAACTCTTTTGCGGGGTCTCACGTGACCTTAATTTTGAAAGTATTTAAGAAAATAACTCGCCTCCATTTTTGAAATATTTGCGGGAAAACTGGGAGACGGGATCCGCTCGTCGGTACGAGGTTCGACCGTTCCTGGTGCCTTTACCAGGGGTAATCGAACCAAGGGTCGAATTCATGCCTTTTGCTTTGCTAAGAAATTATCTAAGACTTTATCCTAAGTCTAAATGCACAAAGAATCATGCTTGTGCAAATGCGAAGATGTATGCTCTTTTTTTTTTTTTGAAAAATGATTTGAAATTTTCCAAGTGTTTCTGAGATGAATCTGATAAGGGAGTGAAGAAATGGTTTCTAACTTAGAACTTAAGATTTAAAGTTCTAAGTTTTTGGAATAATCAGAGTTGGGAAAGTAAATTTTCATTTGAAAAGAATGATTTTGAAGCTGAGATAAAAGGTGAAGAAAGGAAATCTCAAAGTCATGAATGGACTTTGTATTAGAATAAAGCTGAAATGGAATTGAATTCTAGCTTTTTGAAGTTTGAAATCAGAATGAAATGTGGGAAATCTAAATAGAATTGAGAAGTAAGATTGATTTGAAAGTTTGGAATTCAAAATGGAATTTGAATCCAAAGTCTGGATTCTAAATAGAATTCAAAGTTGAATTTTGGATTTAGAATCCGAAAATAAGAATTTGGATTTGAAATCTGGAATGAAATGGAACTGGATTCAAGATTTGGAATCCAAGATGAGATTGGGATCTGAAGTTTTGAATGGAATTGGATTCAAGATTTGGAATCCAAGATGAAATTTGGGATCTGAAGTCTGAGATCCAAAGTAAAGTTGGATTCTCGATCCTAAATGGAATCCAGATCTGCAATTTGAGATCCAAGATGAAGTTGGATTCTGGATTCTAAAATGGAATTGGATCTGAAGTTTGAGATCCGAAGTAGAATTGGGTTCTGTTTGTTAAATGGAATTAGATCTAAGATCTGAGGTCCGAAGGGGAATTGGGTTCTGGATCCTAGAATGGAATTGGATCTGAAGTCTGAGATCCAAAGTAGAATTGGGTTCTGGGTCCTAGAATGGAATTGGATCTGTAATCTGGTATCCAATGTAGAATTGGGTTTTGGATTCTAGAATGGGATTGGATCTGTAATCTAAGATCCAATGTAGAATTGGGTTCTGAATCCTAGAATGGAATTGGATCTGTAATCTGAGATCCAATGTAGAATTGGAATCTGGATCCTAGAATGGAATTGGATCTGAAGTCTGAGATCCAATGTAGAATTGGCTTTTGGATCCTAGAATGGATTTTGGATATGTAATCTGAGATCCAAAGGTGGAGATTGATACTTGGAAATCTGGATCCAAGTTGAGGTTAGGATTAAACTTTGGATTCTTGGAATTTCAAAATTTATTTTGAAAATGTATTTCAAAGTCAAATTGGACTTTTGAACTTGAATTTGGAATTTTTATAAAATGAATCAAGTTGAATTTTAAACTTTGAATTTGATTTCAAAGTTTTGGAAGTGAGGTAGAATTGAAATAGGAATTTGAAGAAAGAGATATTCACAATCACTTGGATTTTAAAAGGAATTTTTGAAAATGTGATGCAATTCTATCCTAAGTGATGAAATGAATTTAAAAATTTTGAATTTGAAATTTTGAAAAGCTATTCCATTCTTTAAATGAATTAAAAATGAGGTTGAAGACATAATACATCCCTGACTATGGTCATTGAATGTATTATGTAATAACTACATTTAAATTCAAGTGAAGAATAAAATACATTTTGTTGCTTTTATAGAATTTAAAATGAAATTAACTCTCAATATACTCTGACTATGGCCATTGGTATATATATTGAGTTGATTTTAGATTAAATTCTGATAAAAGAGGAAAATATTTAAAAAAAATATGATGATTTTGGAAAAGGAATCCAGTGTGGATCCAGTGTTATTTTATAAAAGATAAAAATACTAAGTCTTGTTTACATCCCGACTATGGCCGTTGATATAAATCTTCAACTTAGGATTAATTTACCTCTTACGAAATGGTGCACGTGCCATTCGTGTTTCACCATTGTGAGAATTTGAGAAATAAAGGCAAAAATGCATGAAAAACAAGCAATTCATGATATTTACCATGCTCATTCATTCTACCTAAGGCAGGAAATGTAAATTCTCATTCATATCTAGCTATTACAACTTGAGTTGAATTGAAATTTGAATTTTGAGACCCAAAAGAAAAGTCTTTTCTGCTCGATTCCTGTAAAATTTGAGTTTAGCATGAAATGGAGGTATGTATAGGAAGTAATAACATCATGTTAAATCCTAAGATGCAATTTAATGAAATGCTCAAGTATATACGCTATGCTAAGAGGAGATATAATGCAAATGACACAATATACCTGGAGATGACAAGTTAAATGAATATCAGAATATACATGTCTTAAAACAATGGTGAAGAATAGTCTTTGAAATGTATGAATGGTATCCTAAAATGATTAGATTATATACTATCTAGGTAGGAATATAATGCCTAAATATCCTGTATGGCCTAATAAAGGGATTTATGCCTAATGAGGGGAAAGGGATGCAAGGGGACGTGACTTGGAACATAATATAATGCTGAGCTAGGTTGTGGTAGCCAAAGTGGGAATGGCTGGTGTTGGTTTAAGACATGTATTTGTAGTAGAAACTATAATGTAATATGCATTGGGGTATCGCATAGATGGTTAATCAACAGAAATTATCAATCACTAAGTACATTTAATATCAAAATAATGAATTTAGCTAATTGCAAAGGGACCAATTAAAGCTTATTTACGAAAATAGTTAAGTGCTCTAACTATGTAACAGCTAACAATTTAACTAATTACTTAACCAACTAGCTAATCAATTTATTTGACTAATAGCTACCAATTTACTTAATTAACAACCAACGGCACTTAATTAACCAACAATAAAGAGTGCAGAAAAAAAAAGAAAAGAAGAAGAACAGTTAACGATATTCATCAATGGCTAGATGACATACATGATGAGATGATCCTTCTTTGACTTCAAGTAACTGGTTGCAGGAGTTATTAATCTAGCTGAACTTTACAGACGCAAGTGATGCTGGAACCCCTTGATGTGATTCAAGTGAGCTTTGCTTGGTCGATGATGAAACTTGAATATCTATAGCTTTATATGCACACAGTTTGTCAGGCAACATCCATTCTGCCCAAATCTTGATCATGCACCAAACGACTTCGTTATCTTCTAAGGTGAACCATAGCAGCAACAACTTCTCCAGCAATTTGACATTCTGTACTAAAATGACTTAAGAGCACAGAACAACACATTGCTTGATAAGATCCAGACATGCATAAGCAATCATAAGGAGATGAGTCGTGAAACTTTCAGAATGGCGGCCTTTTAAGAACGCAACCGACATACTCTTAGCATAATTGCTTCAGATTTCTAGAAGGATATCGTCTCCTAAAACACAAACTGAAGAAAAATTTGATGGCTGCAGAACAGCCCTAAGAGGGGGATATCCATAACGAGTCCTGATGCTTGAAAAGAAGGTCTACTGTTTTTACATAAATGATTAGTGATCACAGGTGAGCATAAATGAGCTTGCAGAAGCTCTGAAGGGTATAATCTCCATTTCCTTTGACTGTTCCGTGTGTCCAGCACAATGCTTCATCTGTGGAGGCCAAACAGACACCTCCTTGCCAATAGTTTTTTTTTTCTTTTTAACCCTTTGGGTGATATCCTTGGATTTAAATACACGTTAATAACCCAAATGTCTATAGGCCCAACAAGGAGATTAATGGGTTAGACGACATTTAATCAACAGATTCATCAATCAATTGACGAGTAAATGAAACAAATAGATTAAATGTAAATGAGCAATCGTTTTCTGGAGTTTCTTGCCATGGGTCCAGACTCCTTATGTCCATCAGCTGGAGACAGATATATTTACAGCAAAAATAAAAAGAAAATGAAGAGGATGTGCTGGACCGAAGGGAGGACATGGACCTACACCGAGTTTGAAGATATCAAAACGATATGTTGAAATTAAAAGGGAATCCACTATTTAGGCATGAATATTGAAAGAATGGAATGAACAATCAAATATGCTAAATTCTAATGCCGAAACAAACAAAATACGATGAATCAACGTGAACCAAATTTGTAACTCGATACCACAAAAGGGGAAATCGAAGAAAGAAAAAAAAAAGTAACAAAATATAAAAAGGGAAGAAAGAGGGAAAGTAGGTTAGGCTCTGGTATGAATTTGAGGTTAGAACCCTGCTGAGTCGGCGATGCCATTGTGAGACATCGCCGACCACCAGCATGTAAAATATATCAAATGGAACAGAAAATCTGCCATAAAATGAAATGAAAAGTAAACATCAAATACGGCTGAAGAGATGTATGTGACTCAGACAACGAAAGAAAGAAAAAAATGCTAGAATCTCTGAAGGTCAAGAGATCTATGGGAAAGTAAAAAAAAGAAGGGGTGAGAAAATATGTCGCAGTTGATGTATTCCTCTGACTATAGCAACCGGTAGGATGACACTGCTACATGCAGATCGTCCCTACCATCTATGCATTATGATGGGAACTAACAGAGAAAAATGGAAAAAAACAGAGAAATACTGTACATGAAGGACAATTTCACAAAAAAAATTAATCACTTACCATAGCCCTTCTGAGTGGGGGTCGATCTTCCTTTGACGGAACCATAGGGGCAACTTTCTGATTCTTCTGGCTTGCAGAGACTTCGAATTTGGAGAAGAGGGAGAGAATAAGGAAAAAGGGGTCGAAAATGGCTGGAGAAGAAGGAAGAAGAGAGAAGCCGGATAGTGGAATGAAGTTGGATGTTTGATTGAAGGAAGGTGGAGTGGTGAAAGATGAATCGTGAAGGAGGAAATGGGGAGGTGAAGATGGATGAGGAAGAGAGAGCCCTGCGTGCCCTTTTAAGAAAGGGGAAGAGGATTCAGGAAGGGTCTAGGCCGTTGGACATCAACGATGGAAAGAGAGGAGAGTTCAATCGGTGGATGATGGAGGGTGCGATCGGCAATGGAGGAGAGAGAGAGAACCTTCTCGCCCCTCTTCCCCTTACGAGGGTTTCTAAAAAAAAAAAAAACCCTAAAAGGATTTTTAATGGGGCCCTTTCATTTTCAAGTTTTTACAAAGTGGGTCCCTCCCCTTTAAAACGGTTTTCTTAAAATGATTTTAAAAGGAGGTTTTAGAAAAGGATATTTTTAAGAAGGAAATTTTCAAAACATTTTTTTTCCTTTTCTATATTTTCCATTTTTTTTGGTATTGTTGCAAAGATATTTAGAAAAGAGAGTTTGCAAAATGGGGTTTGGATCCGATTTGGATCAAAACTGGGTCAGAGATAAGATTTTGAGTCCGAATTTTAATGAATCCAAGGAATGAATGGAATTTTTGGTTAAAAATTGACCCGATTACTCAGATGACAGAGGTCTGGGACAAAGAAGGAATTTTTGGATTTTTGGAAAATTTGGGGTGTTCACAGATGCCCCTCTTTGCTGCTAAGCCGGTTGTAAGCCGAGCTTAGCGGCAAAGAAGACACGCCAAATTTTCTTCAAAAATGCCCTAGTTAGAAGGTCTGAACTGGGTGTGGAAGAATTGGCTTTAAAAAGCAATATTTTTTAGGTTTTGTATCTTATTCTGAAAGGGTTTTGGGAAGAGAACGAAATCCTCGAGAATGAAAATAATTTGGACAGAAGAAAACGAGGAAATCGTGATGGGACTTTGGGATAAAGATCCCGAAAAAATAAAAGGAGAGATTTTCAAAGTTTCAAGGTTGAGACAAAGATAAGGATTTTTGAAAAGACACAGACTTAGCCCTTAACCTGGATGGGACATTTTTTGAAAAATACCTCGTGGGACGAGGTTCAGGTATAATATGTATTTAAATGGATATACAAAGCATGGATTCCTTGATGGGACCGGGAGAAATACCTCACCAGAATGAGGCAATTCTCTCTTAAAGAATATAAACATCGCTAGGTCGCATCAAAATAGATATTGAGCTTTTATCTCATTTTTGGATAACCAAAAAATTTTGCCAATAAGATGAAACTGTAATTGATTCAAATGCTTGAAAGCATGCACGTATGTGCGAAAGATGTTCCCTCTTTTACCTAGAGTATTTCCTCCAATCGAGGTTAACTCCCTGGATTTCAGAGTCAGATTCAAATTTTAAGGCTGTTGAGTTTCTTTAAGGAAGTTATCCATTTACTTGACATGAATAGAGAAGAAATACTCTTAATTTCATAAAAGCAAGCAGTAAAAAGACATTGATTAAAGGATTTCACATAAGAAAAGATGATTCATGGCAACTTTGGCAGACTGATATCCTGAGGCTTTTCCCATAATGATTTTTTGGCACTCTTTTAAGGACATTGAGCTTTCTTGGGTTTCAGGGGAAGTTTATTACATCATCCTTCATTTTGGAGATGTCCTGGCTTTTTCTTTTTTCTTCGGGAAAGGGTATGTTACAAACTCCTTCATCTTGGAGATGCTCCGATCCTTCTTTTTCTCAGGGATTATACTAGGGATATTGGCTCATTGGTTAAAAATCTCTTGATGATAGCAGCAATCGAATATCTTTTAGGGTTTGTCGGTAGGTTCATCACACTCGCCTTCATCTCGACAGTGATCTGAACTTTCTCTGGAAGGATCCGTCACAAACTCCATCATCTTGGAGATGTTTCGAATCTTCTTTGGCCCCGGGGGTCTACTCGCTTAATTCGCCTTCATCTTGACGATAATTGAGAGATCTCTTTTGCTGATATTTGTTTGAAGCTTAAATGAATGAATGAGGAGATATGGATTGAGTGAATTCTTTTTATCGCTCAGGATATTTCCACTGCCTGATTGCCAGAAAGTCATCTTAAAACATGCGTCATAGCTATGATCAATATCGATTCGCTTCTAGCTTTTCAACATCATTGAATATTTCTTTCGCTAATCATACCAAGGATCTTTCTTACATCCTCTTGGTTGACCAACAGAGAGAAGATTTGAATTTTACTCTTTTTCGCAAAGAGTTTCACCCTTTTGAGAAGAATACTAGAGGTACTCTGAGGTGATTCTTTTGTGCAATAAAATATTGGAATCAATGCATTTTTAGCAGATTGGCAAAGTTTTCGAGAATCTTTTATGAAATAATCACTCAATATAGATTTTGATAGGACCTTTAGCTGAAATTTGAAAGAAATATCATGAAAACATTGGTTTTATCACACATCATTGGCTCAACAGGGACTCAACCTAAGAACCGTAAAGAATACTGGATCTGTAGGGATTCAATCCTACCGACTGGATTTTTGAAAAATGAAGTTAATTTAATAAGGATTCAACCTAAGAATTTACAAAAGAATTTATCTATAGACTGAATTTTTTGATGAATGAATTTGGTTCAGTAGAAATTTAACCGGAAAACCGCAAAAGAATATGGATCAGTAGGAATTCAACCTGCAGATTGGTTTTTTAAAGAATGAAGTTTGGTTCAATAGGAATTCAACTTGAGAACCACAAAAGAATATTTGATCAGTAGGAATTCAACCTACAAACTAAAGTTTTGAAAAAAAATGAATTTTGGTTCAATAGGAATTCAACCTAAGAACCGCCAAAATATAGATTAGTAGAAATTCAACCTACAGATTTACTTTTTGACAAAATGAATTTGGTTTGATAGGAATTCAATCTAAGAACCATAAAAAGAATATGGATTGGTAGGATTTTGACCTACAGATTTACTTTTTGAAAAATGAATGTGGTTCGATAGGAATTCAACCTAAGAACCATAAAAAGAATATGGATTAGTAGGATTTAAACCTACATATTAAAATTTGGAAAAACGATTTTTGGTTTAATAAGAGTTCAACCTAAATACCGCAAAAGAATATAGATCGGTAGGAATTCAACCTACAAACTGAAATTTTGGAGAAAAATGAATTTTGGTTCAGTAGGAATTCGACCTAAGAACCGCCAAAGAATATAGATCAGTAGGATTTCAACCTACAGGTTTACTTTTTGAAAGATGAATGCGGTTCGATAGGAATCCAACCTAAGAACCGTAAAAGAATATGGATTGGTAGGCTTTCAACCTACAGATTTACTTTTTGAAAAATGAATGTGGATCGATAGGAATTCGACCTAAGAACCGTGAAAAGAATATAGATTAGTAGGAATTCAGCCTACAGATTGACTTATGAATGGTCTGAAGGGGATTCAAAATGAGAACTGCGAATTAGTAGGAATTCAACCTAAAGATTGCGGATCAATAGGATTTCAACCTAAAGATTGAATGAAATGGTCCTAAAGGATTTCAACCTAAGGATTGCGAATCAGTAAGATTTCAACCTAAAGCTCGTTGATCAGTAGGAGTTCAGCCTAAAGATCGATGGAAGAAAAGGTCTTAAAGGATTTCAGCCTAAGGACTGCGAATCAGTAGGGTTTCAACCTAAAGCTCGCTGATCAGTAGGGGTTCAGCCTAAAGATCAAAAGAAATGGTCCTAAAGGATTTCAACCAAAGGACTGCGAATCAGTAGGATTTCAACCTAAAGCTCGCTGATCAGTAGGGGTTCAGCCTAAAGATCAAAAGAAATGGTCCTAAAGGATTTCAACCTAAGGACTGCGAATCAGTAGGACTTCAACCTAAAGCTCGCTGATCAGTAGGGGTTCAACCTAAAGATCGATGGGAGGAATGGTCCTAAAGGATTTCAACCTAAGGACTGCGAATCAGTAGGACTTCAACCTAAAGCTCGCTGATCAGTAGGGGTTCAACCTAAAGATCGAAAGAAATGGTCCTAAAGGATTTCAACCTAAGGACTGCGAATCAGTAGGACTTCAACCTAAAGTTCGCTGATCAGTAGGGGTTCAGCCTAAAGATCGAAAGAAATGGTCCTAAAGAATTTCAACCTAAGGACTGTGAATCAGTAGGACTTCAACCTAAAGCTCACTGATCAGTAGGGGTTCAGCCTAAAGATCAAAAGAATGAATGGTCTTAAAGGATTTCAACCTAAGGACAGCGAATCAGTAGGATTTCAACCTAAAGCTCGCTGATCAGTAGGGGTTCAACCTAAAGATCGATCGGTTTAAGAAGGAATTTTGATTCAAGAGGGATTTAACTTATGAGCCATATTGGTTTGACAGGGGTTCGACCTATGGGCTTTTGATTCTATAGGAATTCAACCTCAAGATCTCAAAAGGATTCAACTTGTGGATTAAAATAGACCATCATAGTTAAGCTATATGTGGCCTGATTTTCAGGATTAACCCCTTATTCTGAACGGGGAAGAAATAAGATTTTCGAAGAACTAACGAGAAAAGATAGAAATTGATGGAAGATTTAATACAAGGGAAGAATTAAGGAAATCTATGAAAATCACTTTTGCAACAGAATTCTCACAGGTAGCATTGTTGCTCCTATGAGTGGTTTCAGGATTATCCCTTATAAAATCTTGGCAAGAATAAAGAATCAAAAGAATCAGCAAGGGATAAAGAAAAAATTTGGCAGAGATTAATGAAGCTTTAAAAGAGGAAGAAAGACCTTCAGGACTATCCCTTGTTTTGAAGAAAGAAGGACCTCGTAGGATGAGGTTTCAGGTTTTATCCCTTAACCTGAAGGGGAAAAAAAAAAGGAAAAAGAAATACCTCATGGGAAGGAGGCATCAGGTTTATCCTTTAACCTGAAAGGGTAAATTTTTGAAATAAGAATTGACAAGAAGAATTAATAAAATGGATGAACAATCAATAAAAATGAATAAAAGCTGATAAAACTGATAAAGATTGATAAACAAAAAGTTGATAAAAGTTGAGAAAAAGAGTTTTATCCTGCCTGCATGTGGGATCTTCAAAATGAGAGAAGAATATGAGAAAATCATTTTTGGAAAGAAAGATTAACCGCGGGAGCTGATCTTTGAAAATGGATCATTCACGAGAGATCATCATGAGGGTTAATTTTTCGAAGTAATGATTTGAAAATCAATTTTTTAGAAAATATGACCAACACGAAGGTTGATCTTTGAAATGTAATGATTCGAAATCAATTTTTAGAAAATATGATCAATACGAGGGTTGATTTTTGAATGCAATGGTTTGAAAACCAAATTTTTAGAAAATATGATCAACACGAGGGTTAATTTTTGAATGCAATGGTTTGAAAACCAAATTTTTAGAAAATATGATCAACACGAGGGTTGATCTTTGAAATGCAATAGTTCAAAAACCAAATTTTTAGAAAATATGATCAACACGAGGGTTGATTTTTGAATGCAATGGTTTGAAAACCAAATTTTTAGAAAATATGATCAACACGAGGGTTGATTTTTGAATGCAACGGTTTGAAAACCAAATTTTTAGAAAATATGATCAACACGAGGGTTGATTTTTTAACATAATGATTCGAAAAACCAATTTTGGAAAATATGATCAACACCAGGGTTGATCTTTGAATGTAATAGTTGAAAACCTATTCTTTTGGAAAAGAGAATCAACACGAGGGTTGATCTTTGAAAAAGGTCGGGGAAATAGAGGTCGGACTAAAATATGAGAAATTTTCATGAATTTTTAAAGATTCTCATAGGTAATATCATTTCTCTTATGAATGATGTCAGGATTGTCCCGCATTTTTGAAAAGAATAGGAATCTGATAAAAAAGAATATTTTGAAGTGTAAATGAAAATTTAAACAATAAAAGATGCCCCAATATTGCGAAAAGAAATAAGAATTGAACCTCAAAGATAGGAAGAAAATTGATATTTCATTTATAAGTAAAACTGATAGAAAAGACTGAAATATTTACAAGTATCTTTGACCAAAAGGTCGCAAAAGACTCAGGCTGACTTGCCCTTACAGGATGGTTAGTAAAGAAAATGGAAGAGAAAAACTCCAGCATTGTCAGTTTTCTGAATGATCTGGAAAAGGCTATGCCAGAACGACGGGCTGCTCTTTAGTTTTCTCTTCTACCAGAAGGTGTTTATCTATGCAGTCCTGGATGATATTTTTCAGAACGAAGCAGTGTTCTGTGTCGTGCCCCACTGCTCGATGATACTTGCAGAACTATTCCTTGAAGCTGCCCAAGACCACTGAAGGATCAACGGTTTTTGGCAGACGAATCATATTCTTTGTGAGCATATATTCCAGAACTTCATCGAGTGTCTGCTCTAAAGGGGTGAATTCGCGGTCAGGACCCCAATCCTTGCGCTTTGGTTTTTCCTGATTCTTTTCCCGCTGCTGAGAATTAGGTTGGGAAGGCTTATTGTTGTTGGAAGACCTTCCTTTTTGACCTCTGAATCCTTCTGAATTGCTGACATAATCATCCTTGTTACCCTTGTCGTCGGATGAGGGACCAGCAGAAAGAGTGAAATGGGCTTTTTTCTTTGCATCTTGATTGCCCCTTGCCAGGGTGGTACCGTCATAGACTCCGTTATCTATTCCCATCTCAAGCCATTCAGCTCGATCAATCAACTCAATAAATGACTTGGAAGGGTATGGGAAAATGAGGCTTTTCAGGGGTTGAGAGAAGTTATTGAGGATGAGTTGAAGGGCATGCTCCTCTGAAATGGAAGTTCTCATCTTGTTGTAGGTATCTCTCCATCTACGGATGAAATCTATGGCCTTTTCGTTGTCATCCTGCCTCAAATTGCATAAGTGATTGAGGGTTGGCGGTGCCTCAGTATTGAACATGAACCTCTCTACAAACAGGTTGACAACTTTATCGAAATCTCGCAGCTCAACAGGGTTGATGTGCTCCGCATACCACTTAGCTGCTACGCCCTCCAAACTACGAGGAAAGCACAAGAAGAGGGCCCGATTGTCTTCACTGAACCTGGCACATTCGACGAAGAACATTGCGAGATGGGCCTTTGGGTTGCCAGACCCATCGAACTTAATAAATTTTCGGAGGAGATCTTCCAGGCTGCTGTTCCCATCTAATCCGAGGTAGAAGTCCTGTCTGGTATATACCCTCTTTCCCTTATCTCGAATCTGGAGATCTTTGACCATTTTGTTAATACTTGAACTGAATCTTCTGCCGGGACTCCATTTTTAGGTTTGTTGACTGATTCAGGTTCTTCTGCCACTTTCTTGGGCTGTCGTAGATGTTTTGGGATGAACAAAAACTGTTCTTCCTCGGAATCCTCTTCTGCTGATTCTGTGCCCTCAGATGTGTTGTCCTGCTGGACCCTCTTTTTGTTAATTCTGACATGCTTCTTTACTGGCTTTCTCTTGGTCTTGCTTTTAGAGGATGTCTTCTTTGAACCTGTCCCAGCTTGCTCGGACATCATCTTTGCCATCATCTTTTGAAAGATCTTATACATTGCAGGGTCAACATCATCTTTCTCTGAATTATGCTTTTGGGGCATTCTGGAAGAGTTTATTTCTTCCACTTTGTTGTCATCGTGCCGCTGAGCTGCCCTTCTTCCCACTCTTGTTTGAACCATGATTGGAATGTTGATATTTTCTCTAAAGAAATAAATGAAGGGTTCAGGACCAAGAATTTTTTTTTGAAAGGAAGAGTGAAAGAGAATTTTTAAAAGATCTCTCGATAAAAAAGGATTTTAAACGAAGAAGATAGAAATGCACGAGGAAGAGTATTTTGAAGATGAATGACAAGACCTTGAATATTTTGAAAAAAATTGCAGGCAAGATAAAAAAGATTTAGATAAATCAAAAGAGAAAGAAAGAAATATGTCTGGATTTTTTTGAAAGATAGGAAGACTTTAAAAGACATGTCCAGGTCTTTAAGAAATGAAAGAATAAAGAAATGAGAAATGTATAATCCTGGATTTGAGAAAAGATTTTTTTTATGAAATACATGTCCAGGGTTTTGAATTTTTTTTTGAGATAATATTTATAAGAGAATCAATTTATACAAGCAATGATGCACAAAATAGCACTCCTTAGAAGCTGACTCTATATGCAACATTTGAAATGGCTTGTAGGACCTTAATCCTAACTCTAGGGTTCAAATCATCTGATTCCAATCAAGATATGCCGATATACCCAAACCGAAGCTCGAAGTACGCGGCATAGAAATATTCCTCCGGTTCTAAGGTAATGGCTTCCCAACATCCTTAAGCACCTACCGATATACCTCAGACTATGGCCCTTAGGTACGTGGTAGGGGGGCGTGAACCCAAATAAGTGGTCCAGTTGTGAGGCTCTCTCCCGAACTATGGTTCAGTGAGACAGCCCAGCAACGTGAAGACCAGGACAATATAGGTAAGGAGGTTTTCAAAATATGCTCAACATGCAAGAAATCAGATGGCACTAATGCAAGTCCTAAAGAGATAGATTAAAATGAAGAGAAACATACACTTGCATATATTGTTTTGCATTCAATCCCTAAAATTGAGGAGAGTTGTATTTCAGACCTAAGTCTAATGTGAGCATTGAATAATCTCCTCAATATGGTCCTACCAAACTATACTTAAATCCTATATACAATGATGTCAGCTTAGGATAGAGTCTAGGCTCCTAAGGTTTGCATGGAAATGAAGCTGACATTTGAAGAATAAAGACTTAGATAATATCAAAGCAAAAGAAAAGGCATCAAATTCGACCGGACGAAGACGAGTCCCATCACAGTCGCCAAAACTGTGATCATCGCAAAATTTTTCCTCTCGTAATGTTCTCTCTTTTCCTTCTCTTTTTCCTTTCTAATCCCTTATTTCCTCCTTTTTGAAGAGAGAAAATAAAAGACAGAAAAGAAGAGAGAAGAGAAAAGAAAAGAAAAAGAAGAGAAGAGGAACTCTTTTGCGGGGTCTCACGTGACCTTAATTTTGAAAGTATTTAAGAAAATAACTCACCTCCGTTTTTGAAATATTTGCGGGAAAACTGAGAGACGGGATCCGCTCGTCGGTACGAGGTTCGACCGTTCCTGGTGCCTTTACCAGGGGTAATCGAACCAAGGGTCGAATTCATGCCTTTTGCTTTGCTAAGAAATTATCTAAGACTTTATCCTAAGTCTAAATGCACAAAGAATCATGCTTGTGCAAATGCGAAGATGTATGCTCTTTTTTTTTTTTGAAAAATGATTTGAAATTTTCCAAGTGTTTCTGAGATGAATCTGATAAGGGAGTGAAGAAATGGTTTCTAACTTAGAACTTAAGATTTAAAGTTCTAAGTTTTTGAAATAATCAGAGTTGGGAAAGTAAATTTTCATTTGAAAAGAATGATTTTGAAGCTGAGATAAAAGGTGAAGGAAATCTCAAAGTCATGAATGGACTTTGTATTAGAATAAAGCTGAAATGGAATTGAATTCTAGCTTTTTGAAGTTTGAAATCAGAATGAAATGTGGGAAATCTAAATAGAATTGAAAAGTAAGATTGATTTGAAAGTTTGGAATTCAAAATGGAATTTGAATCCAAAGTCTGGATTCTAAATAGAATTCAAAGTTGAATTTTGGATTTAGAATCCGGAAATAAGAATTTGGATTTGAAATCTGGAATGAAATGAAATTGGATTCAAAATTTGGAATCCAAGATGAGATTGGGATATGATGTTTTGAATGGAATTAGATTCAAGATTTGGAATCCAAGATGAAATTTGGGATCTGAAGTCTCAGATCCAAAGTAAAGTTGGATTCTGGATCCTAAATGGAATCCGGATCTGCAATTTGAGATCCAAGATGAAGTTGGATTCTGGATTCTAAAATGGAATTGGATCTGAAGTCTGAGATCCGAAGTAGAATTGGGTTCTAGTTGTTAAATGGAATTGGATCTAAGATCTGAGGTCCGAAGGGGAATTGGGTTCTGGATCCTAGAATGGAATTGGATCTGAAGTCTGAGATCCAAAGTAGAATTGGGTTCTGGGTCCTAGAATGGACTTAGATCTGTAATCTGAGATCCAATGTAGAATTGGGTTTTGGATCCTAGAATGGGATTGGATCTGTAATCTGGGATCCAATGTAGATATGGGTTCTGAATCCTAGAATAGAATTAGATCTGTAATCTGAGATCCAATGTAGAATTGGAATCTGGATCCTAGAATGGAATTGGATATGAAGTCTGAGATCCAATGTAGAATTGGCTTTTGGATCCTAGAATGGATTTTGGATCTGTAATCTGAGATCCAAAGGTGGAGATTGATACTTGGAAATCTGGATCCAAGTTGAGGTTAGGATTAAACTTTGGATTCTTGGAATTTCAAAATTTATTTTGAAAATGTATTTCAAAGTCAAATTGGACTTTTGAACTTGAATTTGGAATTTTTATAAAATGAATCAAGTTAATTTTAAACTTTGAATTTGATTTCAAAGTTTTGGAAGTGAGGTAGAATTGAAATAGGAATTTGAAGAAAGAGATATTCACAATCACTTGGATTTTAAAAGGAATTTTTGAAAATATGATGCAATTCTATCCTAAGTGATGAAATGAATTTAAAAATTTTGAATTTGGAATTTTGAAAAGCTATTCCATTCTTTAAATAAATTAAAAATGAGGTTGAAGACATAATACATCCCTGACTATGGTCATTGAATGTATTATGTAATAACTACATTTAAATTCAAGTGAAGAATAAAATATATTTTGGTGCTTTTATAGAATTTAAAATGAAATTAACTCTCAATATACCCTGACTATGGCCATTGGTATATATATTGAGTAGATTTTAGATTAAATTCTGATAAAAGAGGAAAATATTTAAAGAAAATATGATGATTTTGGAAAAGGAATCCAGTGTGGATCCAATGTTATTTTATAAAAGATAAAAATACTAAGTCTTGTTTACATCCCGACTATGGCCGTTGATATAAATCTTCAACTTAGGATTAATTTACCTCTTACGAAATGGTGCACGTGCCATTCGTGTTTCACGATTGTGAGAATTTGAGAAATAAACTCAAAAATGCATGAAAAACAAGCAATTCATGATATTTACCATGCTCATTCATTCTACCTAAGGCAGGAAATGTAAATTCTCATTCATATCTAGTTATTACAACTTGAGTTGAATTGAAATTTGAATTTTGAGACCCAAAAGAAAAGTCTTTTCTGCTCGATTCCTGTAAAATTTGAGTTTAGCATGAAATGGAGGTATGTATAGGAAGTAATAACATCATGTTAAATCCTAAGATGCAATTTAATGAAATGCTCAAGTATATACGCTATGCTAGGAGGAGATGTAATGCAAATGACACAATATACCTGGAGATGACAAGTTAAATGAATATCAGAATACACATGTCTTAAAACAATGGTGAAGAATAGTCTTTGAAATGTATGAATGATATCCTAAAATGATTAGATTATATACTATCTAGGTAGGAATATAATGCCTGAATATCCTGTATGACCTAATAAAGGGATTTATGCCTAATGAGGGGAAAGGGATGCAAGGGGACGTGACTTGGAACATAATATAATGCTGAGCTAGGTTGTGGTAGCCAAAGTGGGAATGGCTGGTGTTGGTTTAAGACATTTATTTGTAGTTGAAACTATAATGTAATATGCATTGGGGTATCGCATAGATGGTTAATCAACTGAAATTATCAATCACTAAGTACATTTAATATCAAAATCATGAATTTAGCTAATTGCAAAGGGACCAATTAAAGCTTATTTACGAAAATAGTTAAGTGCTCTAACTATGTAACAACTAACAATTTAACTAATTACTTAACCAACTAGCTAATCAATTTATTTGACTAATAGCTACCAATTTACTTAATTAACAACTAACGGCACTTAATTAACCAACAATAAAGAGTGCAGAAAAAAGAAAAGAAAAAAGAACAGTTAACGATATTCAGCAATGGCTAGATGACATACATGATGAAATGATCCTTCTTTGACTTCAAGTAACTGGTTGCAGGAGTTATTAATCTAGCTGAACTTTACAGACGCAAGTGATGCTGAAACCCCTTGCTGTGATTCAAGTGAGCTTTGCTTGGTCGATGATGAAACTTGAATATCTATAACTTTATATGCACACAGTTTGTCAGGCAACATCCATTCTGCCCAAATCTTGATCATGCACCAAACGACTTCATTATCTTCTAAGGTGAACCATAGCAGCAACAACTTCTCCAGCAATTTGACATTCTGTACTAAAATGACTTAAGAGCACAGAACAACACATTGCTTGATAAGATCCAGACATGCATCAGCAATCATAAGGAGATGAGCCGTGAAACTTTCAGAATGGAGGCCTTTTAAGAACGCAACCGACATACTCTCAGCATAATTGCTTCAGATTTCTAGAAGGATATCGTCTCCTAAAACACAAACTGAAGAAAAATTTGATGGCTGCAGAACAGCCCTAAGAGGGGGATATCCATAACGAGTCCTGATGCTTGAAAAGAAGGTCTATTATTTTTGCATAAATGATTAGTGATCACAGGTGAGCATAAATGAGCTTGCAGAAGCTCTGAAGGGTATAATTTCCATTTCCTTTGATTGTTCCGTGTGTCCAGCACAATGCCTCATCTGCGGAGGCCAAACAGACACCTCCCTGCCAATAGTTTTTTTTTTCTTTTTAACCCTTTGGGTGATATCCTTGGATTTAAATACACGTTAATAACCCAAATGTTTGTAGGCCCAACAAGGAGATCAATGGGTTAGACGACATTTAATCAACAGATTCAACAATCAATTGACGAGTAAATGAAACAAATAGATTAAATGTAAATGAGCAATCATTTTCTGGAGTTTCTTGCCATGGGTCCAGACTCTTCCTGTCCATCAGCTGGAGACAGATATATTTACAGCAAAAATAAAAAGAAAATGAAGAGGATGTGCTGGACCGAAGGGAGGACATGGACCTACACCGAGTTTGAAGATATCAAAACGATATGTTGAAATTAAAAGGGAATCCACTATTTAGGCATGAATATTGAAAGAATGGAATGAACAATCAAATATGCTAAATTCTAATGCCGAAACGAACAAAATACAATGAATCAACGTGAACCAAATTTGTAACTCGATACCACAAAAGGGGAAATCGAAGAAAGAAAAAAAAGTAACAAAATATAAAAAGGGAAGAAAGAGGGAAAGTAGGTTAAGCTCTGGTATGAATTTGAGGTTAGAACCCTGCTGAGTCGGCGATGCCATTGTGAGGCATCGCCGACCACCACCATGTAAAATATATCAAATGGAACAGAAATCTGCCATAAAATGAAATGAAAAGTAAACATCAAATACGGCTGAAGAGATGTATGTGACTCAGACAACGAAAGAAAGAAAAAAATGCTTGAATCTCTGAAGGTCAAGAGATCTATGGGAAAGTAAAAAAAAGAAGGGGTGAGAAAATATGTCGGAGTTGATGTATTCCTCTGACTATAGAAACCGGTAGGACGACACTGCTACATGCAGATCGTCCTTACCATCTATGCATTATGATGGGAACTAACAGAGAAAAATGGAAAAAAACTGAGAAATACTGTACATGAAGGACAATTTCACAAAAAAAATTAATCACTTACCGTAGCCCTCCTGAGTGGGGGTCGATCTTCCTTTGACGAAACCATAGGGGCAACTTTTTGATTCTTCCGGCTTGCAGAGACTTCGAATTTGGAGAAGAGGGAGAGAATAAGGAAAAAGGGGTCGAAAATGGCTGGAGAAGAAGGAAGAAGAGAGAAGCCGGATAGTGGAATGAAGTTGGATGTTTGATTAAAGGAAGGTGGAGTGGTGAAAGACGAATCGTGAAGGAGGAAATGGGGAGGTGAAGATGGATGAGGAAGAGAGAGCCCTGCGTGCCCTTTTAAGAAAGGGGAAGAGGATTCGGGAAGGGTCCAGGCCGTTAGACATCAACGATGGAAAGAGAGGAGAGTTCAATCGGTGGATGATGGAGGGTGCGATCGGCAATGGAGGAGAGAGAGAGAGAGAGAGAGAGAGAGAGAGAGAGAGAGAGAGAGAGAGAGAGAGAGAGAGACTTCTCGCCACTCTTCCCCTTACGAGGGTTTCTAAAAAAAAAAAACCCTAAAAGGATTTTCGATGGGGCCCTCTCATTTTCAAGTTTTTACAAAGAGGGTCCCTCCCCTTTAAAACAGTTTTCTTAAAATGATTTTAAAAGGAGGTTTTTAGAAAAGGATATTTTTAAGAAGGAAATTTTCAAAACTTTTTTTTTCCTTTTCTATATTTTCCATTTTTTTTTGGTATTTTTGCAAAGATATTTACAAAAGAGAGTTTTCAAAATGGGGTTTGGATCCGATTTGGATCAAAACTGGGTCAGAGATAAGATTTTGAGTCCGAATTCTAATGAATCCAAGAAATGAATGAAATTTTTGGTTAAAAATTGACCCGATTACTCAGATGACAGAGGTCTGGGGCAAAGAAGGAATTTTTGGATTTTTGGAAAATTTGGGGTGTTCACAATGACCTCTCCCCATACTTGAACTCTGCAAGCCAAATCAGGAAGAAAGAAAGGAGAAAACTGGAGAGTCAGAAATTTGTATACCTCAAAAGATGAGAAAATGAAGAGATTTATAGACTTCTAATAAGGACAAAATGTTTTGCGATAAATGAGATTAATTGTCATAAATCTGACGATTTGAAAAGGTCCCTGAATGGTTACCCACCTTTGACTGTAGACTAAAGGCCTTTAAAACCGTCCAACAACCACAATGCACCATAAACTCAATATAAATGCAATTAAAACCTTTCAAACTGTCAGACATCTCAAAACCAAAAAGACAAAATGGATATTTGCGCCTCATATGCACTAGGGGTGGCAAAACCTGACATGATCCGCGAACCCGCCAACCCGGCTGACCCGTTTAATAAACGGGTTAGGCGGGCGGGTCAACCCACCAACCCGCCAACCCGTCCGCCAACCCGCCAACCCGACCCGCCAACCCGCCCACCAACCCGCCCGCTAACCCGCCAACCCGTTTACCCGACCTAACTCTTTTATTAAATGGGTTGGCGGGTCATGTCGGGTTACCCGTTTAATAAACAGGTCGAGTTCGGGTTGAGGTATGCTGACCCGCCAACCCGACCTGATTGACACCCCTAATATACACCTCGCACCACTGCGAGCGTGCAAAGTGCATCATCAAAACACCACATTGCGCCTCAAGCGTCCTTGTGCACATGCGCGCGTGCACGAACGACGCGTTCGTTGCTGCACGATGCGTAACAACGTCCGTAAGCCACCTAAAGACTCAAGGCTTACCAAAATAAAGAATAAATAACAAACTCTCTATTTAAACCACTTGAAAAACTTTTCAAAGCACTTTTGGTGGGAAACAAAACTTAAAAGGATTTTATATTTTAAAATTTTTCTAACAATCCCCCACTAGTTTTAAAATGTACTTGGCTTGCATAGAAACTTATGCATCAATGAGAGTGTCTGTAAGACTTGAACCCCCACTTATTGAAAGAAAACCTAATTTAACCAAGGTGCAAAGTGGACTTACCTTGAACTTAGTTCCTTATATTGTTAACGAGTTTTCAATCATACATAGGTTTCCAAAAAGTTCAATTGTGTGGATTTCATGTTGGCACATTTTGAGCCTTGTGCTTCCCTCGATTCATGAGTGCTCTAGAGAATTGCCAAATCTCATAAGAAGCGGCTCACACTTCTACACTCACATAAGTGAGTTTGTCTAGGTGTACTGTAATACACATTCTAGCCTTAAGGCCTACAAACTCATTAAGAGTTATTATCTCAACCCTCACATTAGTTATAGCTCATGAGCAAACATCAATAATGGCTTCACATAAATATACTCAATATTTGTCATTCACCAATTCGTTTCTCATTGAACCTAGGCATGTGGGATCTCCAACGCTCTAGGTTGGGTATCCTTAGGTTATGACTTAATTAGCTTAATTCTCATTCCCCTCGATGTTTTATTGATGACATTTCTTAAAAGGTCTTTCGTAAATGGGTCTGCCAAATTTTGACATGACTTCACATATTTCAATGATATAATATTGTCATCAATTATTTATCTTATAAAACTGTGTCTTAGACTAATATGTCTAGACTTTCCATTGTATTTCATATTACATGCTTTACATATAGCTGATTGGCTATCACAAAATATTGAAATAGCAGGTATAGGCTTCTCACCTAGTGGAATATCCACTAGCATGTTCTTAAGCCATTCAGCTTCTCTACAAGCAGATGCCAAAGCAATAAACTCAGATTCCATTGTAGAATGAGTTATACAGGTTTGTTTCTTAGACCCCCATGAAACTGCTCCTCCACCAAGGGTAAAAACCCAACCACTCGTAGACTTGGAATCTTCAAGGTCGGTATTCCAACTTGCATCACTATACCCTTCAATAATAGCAGAAAACTCGGTATAGTGGATTCCATAGTCTAAAGTATGCTTAAGATATCTAAGAATCTTGTTCACTACATTCCAATGTTGATGACCAGGATTATTAGTATATCTACACACTTTACTCATTGCATAGGCAATATCAGGCCTTGTGCAATTCATTGCATACATAAGACTACCTACAACACTGGCATATTTTAATTGTTGAACACTTGCATCAACATTTAGAGTCAATTTCATATTTGGATCATATGGCGTGCATGCCGGTGAACTATTAATATATCCATACTTTGTAAGAATTTTATCAATATGAGGTGATTGACATAATGCAAAGCCATTATCATTTCTTATAATTTTGATTCCTAAAATAACATCTGCAACACCCAAATCTTTCATACAAAATATGAAAGATAAAAATCTTTTTGTTTGATTTATGCATTCACTATTAAAACCCAAAATAAGCATATCATCAACATATAAACATATAATAATAATTGAGTTACAATCTACTTTACTGTAGACACACTTATCAGCATCATGTATTTTAAAACCATTATGTACTAGAGAACTATCAAATTTTTCATGCTATTGCTTAGGGGTTTGCTTTAATCCATATAAGGATTTCTCAAGTTTGTAAACTTTGCGCTCTTGCCCTAGCACTACAAAACCTTCAGGTTGCTCTATATATATCTCTTCATCTAATTCTCCATTCAAAAAGACTGTTTTCACGTCCATTTGATGGATTTGAAACTTATATATGGCAGCCATGACAATTAAAATTCTAATAGTAAATATTCTGGTTACAGGAGCAAAAGTATCAAAATAATCAATATCTTCTTTTTGTTTAAAACCTTTTACAACCAAACAAGCTTTAAATTTATCGATTATACCATCAACTATTTATTTCTTTTTGAAAAATCCATTTGCAGCCAATAGTTTTGCAACCAACAGGTAAATCGACTAATTTCCAAACATTATTAGACATAATTGATTCAATTCCATCATTTATAGCTTCTCTCCAAAAGGTAGCATCTTGAGAAGACATTGTCTCTCGAAAGGACACAAGATCATTCTAAATTAGAAATGTATAAATGTTAAAACTAAAATTAGTTGGTTTTCTAATGCGTTTACTGTGTCTAACTTCAGTTTCTAGTTCAGCAGTACAATCATCAAAATATTCAATCATATCATTAATAGGATGTTCATCTACTATAATATGACTGCCATCAAGAAGAGAATCAAATGCATTTTTATGTTCTATGAAAGATGCATCTCTAGATTCTACAATAACATCATTAACAATGTCCAGAAATCTATATGCTTTACTATGTTCAGCATACCCAACAAATGCATATTTAAATGCTTTAGGTCCAACCTTCTTTCTTTTATTTTCTGGAATTTTAACATATGCTAAACAACCCCAAACGCGAAAATAACTAAGATTAGGTTTCTTACCAAAGCACAATTCTGTAAACACCCCAAATTTTTACTCACCTCCCCAACATTTCCACCAAGCATCAACATCCAGCCTCTGAAATCGCTGGAGGGCAAAATGGTCATTTTCTGAGCCGGACCTTGCAAAAGTCCAAATTTCATCTGCAACTCTCAAAATTTCTCTATTTTGTCTCAGATAGTCAAAATCTTACTCCTGACAGAAGACAGGAATCCTCAAGTCTTGGTTCAAGATTCTATTGCATAAGAAATGACATTACATATCATTGCATGAGCATTTCAAATCACTGCACTGCACAGCATGCCATTTCGAGGTCCAGAACTCTTGATTTCAAAATTTTCAATCCAGATTAGAATTTCAACTCTTTTCAAAATCGATTTCAAAACCCTGGGTCTTCAAAATTATCAATTTTTCCCATTTTACCCCCAAGACTCTGAATTTCAAAATATTTCCTCAGGAAAACCATCTGGATAGTTTTCAATATGGATTTGAGTCACTTCACCTCAGATTTTGCCCTTTTTGACAATTTCAAATATCTTTCTTTTACAAAATCGCCCTACAAGGGCCAACTCTTTCCAAAATTCCTGTTTTGCCCATTAGTCCAGATTTTATGAAAATTCCAAAAAGAAGTTGTGGTTTTATCCTTATTTCAATAAAGAAGCAATGTGGGACCCACACTGAGGTGGTGTCACACAGGCTTTTCTTTTGAAAATTTGAATTTTGAAAAACCCAAAAATATAGGAGCCTTGTCCCCTGGATTGGTGCCACTTGTCCTTTCTCTCTCCTCCCATTTACATGCCATGTGTCAGCATAGGGTTCACCTAGAGTTGGTGCCACATGTCACGTTCCCTCTTCTGCCACGTGTCAGTGTGGGGCTACCCTAAGAAGTCGCCATGTCATCCCAATTATCTGCCATGTGTCAGTATCCATCCTGCGCCATGTGTCAATCCAAGATTACCAGGAGATGCCAAGTGTCATAGGTTGTCCTGTCTAGAAAAAGTGGAGCTTGTCTCCTCTGAGGTGGCACCACTTGAAGTGTGTCTCCTGCAGGGGACACGTGTCAACCCCTCCTTCATTCTAGAAAAGTAGCCTGACACATGTCCTCTCCCTATTTTTTTCAGAAAAGTAGGAAACATGTGTCACTCCTAAATTCCTACACAAAAAGGTAGGCTTGTCTCCTCTGAGGTGGCGCCATCTGGAATGTCTCCTGCAGAGGACACATGGCAAGCTCTCATTTCCTCAGAAAAAGCAAGTGCCATGTGTCATTTTCTGCTTTCTTCAGAAAAACTAGAATTCAAAAGTTCAAAACTCCTCATAGGTGGCGAAAATCCTGAACTTCTACCTTTTTCATCCTGTCTGAGATGGCGCCACATGGCTTGGCCCACCTTCTCTCCCCTCTGCCACGTGTCATTCTCTGTTTCTTTCAGAAAAAGTAGAGGACACATGTCTTCTCCATACCTCTTTCAGAAAAGTAGGAGACACATGTCACTCCTGGCCTTCTTCAGAAAAAGCAAACCATTTAAAATTCAAACAAGGCATTAGGTGGCGAAAATCCGGAGCTCTGATTTTTCCAGATGGCCTGTGAGGGCGCCACATGTCCCTTTCCCTCCTTTTCCTCCCTCTTGCCACATGGCATTGTAGGAGCCACCCTGAGGTGGCGCCACATGTCCATCCTCCATTCCTCCAGGGCCAACCTCCATTTCAATTTCAAACTCCCCCCTGAGGTGGCGCCATTTGAGAAAGCCTCTCCAGACAGCTGACACTTGTCCGCCACATGTCCAGACCTCCCTGCACCAGAAAAAGTAGAACCCCCCCCATGAGGTGGCGCATTTTGCTTCCTCCCTTCATGTTCTCCTGTCACATGGCATCGTAGGAGCCACTCTGAGGAAATGCCACATGTCAGCCCCTCCTTTCCTGCAGAAAAGCAAAATTTCAAACATTTGAACTCCCCAGAGGTGGCGCCACATGGCATGCCCCTATTGTTCCAACTTTACACCTCAGATCACCTTTCGAGGTGGCACCATTCCAGGACTCCACTTGGCTCCATTTTTATTTTTTATTTTATTTTTAATAAAGGTAGCCCACCATGAGGTGGCGCCACCTGAGGACTCCCTACAAAAGGTGAGTTTGAATTTCAAATTCCAAGAGAGCACCCTCTGAGGTGGCGCCTTCTGGGAGTTCCCTGCAGAGAGAATCAAGCAAACTTTTGAAAAATTCCAAATTCCCCCTGCTGAGGTGTCTCACCCACAAAATTTCCATTTTTTTTATTTTTCTCAAAAATTAAAACACCTTTTGAGGTGGCACCACCTGAGGGCTCCCTGCAAAAGACAAATTCGAATTTCAAACCCCTCAGATGACACCCCCTGAGATGGCGCCACATGGAGGGCTCGGATTGAACCTGTTTGAATTTCAAAATTTTTCAGAAAAGTTATAAAAACAAGGGTTCACGCCCAGCCTAAAGGGGATCATTTTTTTAGCTCTTGTGAATTTGCAAAATCCGACCTAGCCTTCCTAAAATCCGATTTTGAACTTTGGAAATCGTGCCCCCTTTGGCTCATTGAAGAAGGTGGAGTAGAGCTCGTGCTGTGGCGAATTCGATTCCAACAGAGGTCGATTTTTGTGAACCATCCGAAGCTTGGAGCGAAGGACGAAGGAAGCTCGTGATAGCTGCCCCTTTCAAGAGCTTCTACGCTGCGTAACGAAACAAGGTGCACTTCTTTTCCCATTGATTTGATTCCATAATTCGAATCGGGGGTCGTTTGAAGAAAGAGCTCATCCGAGGGATGGATTGAGCTATTCTCATAAAACGACATACATAAAAATGTTTCATTATGCTTCCTTGATGATTTTTAACATTCATATAGTTAGCTAGGTTTAATTTGCATTTTATTTCATTCATTTAGTACATTTCATGAATTAATTAGGATTAATTTAGCCTTTATTTCAATTCTGCTTATTTTCAGTAGGTCTCTGTTTTTGTTAGTCAGTCCACACGTCATTTCATGCATTTGTTTTTTATTAAAAATCCCAAAAAAATCACAGAATGCGCCCTTAGGTGTCCCTGAAATTTTGCCAAAAATTCGGAGGCATTTGAATTTGTTTACTGTGGTAAACATTCAAAATGGCAAGTCGGGTTTTGTTACCCGGGATACGTTTTGAAAATCATTTGCCAACTTGTAAAATCGAGATATCCCTCATGGGAGATCCGATTTTCAATCCGAAAGATGTTTTGAACTCGGGAGAATGTCTAGTTTTTAATATGATTTTATCAGATGTTTCTGATTTTTTTTAATGTCTGACAAAAATCTGAGATGTCGGTACACGTGTCAGAGCCTAATTTGGGCCTCTGAGATCTTGGATCGACTTAGGGCTATGGTTTCTCTTTGTGTGTTGCTCCAAATCCGAAACTGTAAAAAATGAAAGTTATGTCCGTGGTGTTCTATGTTTGCATCTGAAAGCCTGTAATTTTTAGAACAGTGTTGACCCCTGCTTCGGATATTTCTTGTCAGTCCCCTGTTTTGCTACATTTGTCTGTTCTGTTAGTTTAGGCAGGAATAGTTATATTTTTATCGGTGTTTATGTTGATCAAATGCCGAAGTCATAAACATGAAAGTTGTTCATGTAGGTGTCTTGCATAGCTCTGATTAATTTCATAAATTTCCATGGCAGTTTTGTATTTTTTTAGCATTTTACATCAGATTAGTGTGATTTTTACCTCTATCTGAACTAAATCCCTGTTATTGAACTCACCATGGCTCAAATCCCGAGGCTGTAAAAACCAAAAATGTTCCATGTGTTTAGCAGCATGTCATCATGTCTCTTACTACATTTCATCATCATTTGATTCACTTGGAACTTCAAAATCTCAATTTTACCAAGTTTTCCTTCAAAAAACCCTGATTTTAAAGGTATAACTTTATAATTAGGGGTATTTTGGTCATTTTAACCTCAATTCCGAATTTCAAATTGTTTTTCACTGAATTTCTAGCATTTTCATCATTTCAAAATATCAAGGAAGCACGAGAATAGGGTTTATATCCAATTAAATCCAATAATTTCATAATATTATTGGAAAATCTTGGAAAAACCCACATATTTGAGCTAACCCAATTTCAAGTTTGGCAGAAACAATCAAAAGAAGGAGCTGAATTCTGCAAATTTCTTTTATTTCCTTTATTTAGTGATGTAATAATGTAAATTTTGGAATAAGAGATTTAATTTCCTGCTTAGACTAGGATGCATGTCATATAGTTTGAATTTATGCAATATCCTGATTATATGATTCATGCATTTTATTTCAAAAGCACTATGGATGTTCACGAATGGCACGTGCACCAACTCTTAGGGAGTTGATGGACTCGGTGGGATCCATATTTACGGCCCTAGTCGGAATATGGACGAGACCCAGATCCATCATCTTTCTACTAGTCACATTGAGCCTACACTCTTAGGCTATCTTAAAATGCACATCATATTTCCAAAGTTTTCAAAATCATGTGCATCAAATCAACTAAATTCTGAACATATTCATGGCCACAGTCAGGATATGTGAAGGATTTATCTTGACTTAATGTACATTTTCCAACAAATCCCTTAGAAAATCTTTTCAAAGTGCATTCATTCACTCATGTCATTTGCATCATGAAATCATTGATTTTCTCAAGATTTTCTCAAGAAAACTTCATTCTCAAGAAATCGATTTCTCAAGAAATTCTAAGGATTTTTCAAAATCGATTTTTCCAAGACAAGTTTTTCCACAGTTTTCCCAGGAAAAGGATATTTTCTTAAGATATTCAAAAGAGTTTTCCAATCTTTCTTCAAGATCCAAAATCGATTTCCAAGTATTTAAAAAGGTAAAATTCCCAGGATTTCGATTCCACAAGTTTTGAATTTCCTTCTCCAATGAGCTTTCCTATAAATCTTCCATCATTTTCCTAAGAAAACTCTCAAAGTCCAAGTTTTCCTAAGAAGTGTTTCCCTTTT
The DNA here is from genome assembly GCF_984573655.1 of Nuphar pumila. NCBI lineage: Eukaryota > Viridiplantae > Streptophyta > Magnoliopsida > Nymphaeales > Nymphaeaceae > Nuphar > Nuphar pumila. The sequence continues at coordinate 24,103,238 of NC_143256.1, read as the reverse complement.
CAAAAGGTTCATCTTTTCTCAAGAATCACTTCCATTTTCCCAGGATTTTCAACCATTCATAATTTTTCCAAGTCTTTATGAACTTTCCTGAGATTTTAAATCTTTTCCATTTGAGTTTCCTGAGAAATTGACTTTCAGCTTTTTTCTGAGAGAATCTTTTCAACTCCAAATATTTTTCAAGCATACATCATGTTTTCCAACTGGCATTTTCCAAAATCTCATAGCACATGCCTGAATTCTCTATGCATTTAGGATAGAACATAACTTTGATAATTTCGCTAAGTCAAGCACAATTTTGGTCCTTGGTTCGATTACCCCTGTTAAAGGCGGCAGGAACAGTCGAACCTCGTACCGACAGGTCGAGCCCCATCCCATGGATTTTCCCGCAATTTTCAAAAACGGAGGCGAGTATTTCAAAAACGTTTTCCAAAATCCGGTCAAAGTTTGAAGCGCGAAAGCGTTTCCTCTTTCTCTCTTCCGCAAGGAAGGGAAGACGGGGGAAAAATTTCGCGATGAGAACAGGTTTGGCGACCGAGATGGGACCTGTCCTTGTCTGACCTAAATTATGCTTGATTTAGTTCAATTATCAAAATTATGTTCATAAAATGTCAGCTCTTTTACTTTCAATATCATGTGAGCCTAGGAGCCTAGATTCTGACCCAGCTGACATTGAATGCATATAGCTTAGGCATGGTTTGGTAGGACCATATTGAGGAGATATTTTCATGCTCACATAGACTTAGGTCTAAATACAATCCTCCTCAATTTAGGATCTGAATGCAAACACTGTATGCTTCTTCAAAGATTTTCAAAAGTCTATCTCTCTAGGACTTAGAGCCCTCTATTTCTTGCATGTGATCATTTTTCAAAACCCCCATTACCTATCATTACCCGGTCTTCACGTTGCTGGGCTCTCTTCCAAAACCATAGTTCAGGACAGAGCCTCACAACTGGGCCAACTATTTGGGTTAACACCCCCCTACCACGTACCGCGGGCCACAGTCCGAAGTATATCGGTAGGCGCTCAAGGATGTTGGAAAACCTTACCTTAGAACCGGAGTTGAAATTCTATGCCACGTACCTCAGATTTCGATTCGGGTATATCGGCATAACTGGATTGGACAAAGATGATCTGAACTTAGAGTTAGGATTAGGGTCCTACAGCTGTTTTCAAATTGATGCATTTAGAGTCAGCCTTTTAGGGAGTGTTGAATGTGCATAAATGTTTGTGCAGGATGTGATTGTATGTATGATTTTCTCAATTCTTTATATTTCCCAATGTTTTTCAACTCATTAGGTCTTTTTCCAAATATCCTTATTTTCCACGAGATCTTTTCTCAAACCCTGGATGATTTTTTCAAATATCCCATTTCTTTCAAAACTCCAGGCGATTTTACATTCTACCATTTTACTGGATCTCGAATTTCTAGCTGCATTTTTATCCTGCCTGCAAAATTTTTCAAAATTTCTCACATTTTCCTAAGTCTCATTCTGAGTCTTTCTCTGTTTTCAGTTCGATGGCATCCAGTCAAGTCGATCCTATCTTTCCTGAAGGTCACATCTCCTTCGAGGTGCGACAAGGTCGTCCTGAACATCGAGCTCTTAGCACCGGAACTTTCATTCCCCGGTGGTATTATTCCTGGCTAAAGAGCTTTTCTCGAATGTTCCCGGACCATTTGAGCGAGTGCGGATTAGAGCTGGCATCATCAGTCGGAAAGCAGACCATCAATGGCAACCTGATCCATGCAATGGCGGAGCGATGGAATCCTCGGACGTGTACCTTCTGGTTCCCATGGGGAGAGATGACTGTTTTAATGGATGAATTTTCAGAAATCATGGGGTTGCCAGAACCAGCCGGTCAACCAGGAGACCCCTTAGAGCATCAATTCCTTATCAATGTCAAGGGTTTGGACCCCCGAGACTCCTTAGCTTGTATGACAGGCCGCCGATCTTGGCCCCTGATCCAGTTAGAAGGAGATGAATATGTTGACCTACTTGAGTTGTACCGTCAGTACGGGACCTTCGTCGAAGTCAGCTCGCTATCAAGAACAGCCAAAGAAAAGATTCAGAATGCAATGGTTCTATGCACTGTAGGACTGTCCCTTTTCCCAGATGGACAGAACTACATGGACATCAGGATAATCCAGCTTATGAGGAGATGGGGAAGTCGGCAAACCAATCGCCTCTCCATAGCCATGGCAGCGCTCGCCTTCCTTTATCGAGGTCTGACTCGATTCTCACTCGGAGAGTCCATTTTAGTTGAAGGATGCATCTACGCACTTCAGTCCTGGTTTTTCCAGCACGTTCCAGCCCGAGCAAGCTCTTTCAGATACAATGGTCAAGAACTCCTTCCAGTGGCGCAGTACCGGTCTATGATCAACAACATTCAAGAGGATAACGTTGTTTGGGACTATTTTGATCGACAAATATCTCCTCCCAGATATACCTACGCTTATGGCAAGCGGTTCAAGTTGCTAGGACCATTCTTCTGCACTTACTACCAACCAGAGAGATGTGTTCGACAGTTCTCCCAGAGGCAGCAGTATGTCGAAGCCCGACTGTTATCAGGAACTTTGGCAGAGTTCGATCTCACTTCCGCACAATGGTCCGGGGCCTATCATTCTGCCCGCTACGACTGGGATTCCTTTGTCTCTCTTAAAATCTTTCCAGGTCCTAGAGTGTCTGCCGACTATCGTGAATGGTGGCAAATTGTTTGTCCCCCACCTCTTTGTCAAGATCAATAAAATCTTATTCTTCTCATTTTAATAAAATTCTATTTCCTTCCATTGTGGTTTGACGACCTCGCCTAGGTAACAAGGCACATTTTCGTTGTTTATTTCTTTTGCAGAAGGAATGACAACACAATTGTCGTGATTCCCACGACGACTCAGTCCCTAGTAATGGGACATCTTTTCCAAATTGTCTACCATATTTTTAGCAAATATTTCCTCCAAAAGCTAATTCCCTCAAAATCTAATCAGGTCTTTTGCCCTGCAGAGAGCATCCATATCATTTGATGGTTGAGACAAGATCAGGCAAAAGAACCACAGCATCCCAGTACTCGTCAGCCTCGAAAGAAGAGATGAGTTCCCCTCGATCTGAGAAGAGTCGAGAGCAGCAGCAAGAAGACGATGGCATAGACCCTCAAATGTATGCCATGTTCAGAAAAATGATGAACAAAATGATGAGTGAGCAGCCCGGGACCAGCTCAGAAAGGAACCCATTCAGAGAAAGGTTCCATGGTCGCAGGAGTAAGAAGGCTCCCAAAAAGCAGATCCAGCCAGAAGAGATTTCAGATGAATCAGAGTCCACTGAAAACACAGATGAAGAATATGAGGTGCCTCCGGCATTTGAGAAGCGTGGCCAAAGTAAAAGCTGCAGATCAAAGAGCAGAGATAAAGAAGAGCCTTTGCAAGCGCAGTTCAAAGAAATGGCCCGAGTTGTCAAAGATCTGCAAGCCCACGACAAGGGCAAGAAAGTCTTCACCAGTGAGGACTTCTATGACGGCTTAGAATGGGATGATGATCTGGAAAATCTCCCCCGAAAATTCATCAAATTCGATGGTTCTGGCGACCCAAAAGCTCATCTCGCCACCTTCTTCGCAGAATGCTCGAGGTTCAGAAAGGATAACCGAGCATTGTTTCTATGCTTCCCCCGCAGCTTGGAAGGAGTTGCAGCCAAGTGGTATGCTGAGCATATCAACCCCATCGAGCTCAAGGAGTTCGACAAAGTTGTAAATCTATTCATTGAACGCTTCTTGTTCAACACAGAAGCGCTGCCTACATTAAGTCATCTCTGCAATTTGAGACAGAACGAGAATGAAAAAGCACGGGACTTCATTCACAGGTGGAGATCAGCCTGTAATAAGATGAGAGATCCTATCTCGGAAAGGCATGCATTGTCCTTAATCCTCAATAATTTCTCGCAGCCGTTAAGAGGATTAATCTCCACAGTGCCGTCCAGGACCTTCATTGAGCTGACTGAACGAGCCGAATGGCTCGAGCTGAGTGTGGAAAATGGAGTCTATGAAGGCTTCACCTTTTCCAAGAACAACCCCCATGGTGAGCAGAAAAAGAAAGCTCACTTCACTTATTCTGCTAACAACAACAGCAAAGGCCGTAATCAGCGCAAAGGGCAGAAGAAAGATTACTGCTACAGCTCAGGCAGTTCGAACAACAAAGATCAGAAAGCAAAGCCTGCTCCTCAGTTCAGCAAGCCTCCTCAGCAGGATCAAGGACCGAAGCTGCGCGAGAAAGCCAAACATGAAGGATGGAGTTACGACAGAAAGTTTACTCCTCTTGACCAATCACTCGAGGATGTACTCGAGTACATGCTATCGAAAGAGATGGTCAAATTGCCCAGATTGGCCGATCCCCCTATGCCCATGGGGAAATGGAAAGATTGTTTCTGCAAGTTCCACAGGACAGTGGGACACAACACCGAGAACTGCTTTGTTCTCAAAAACATCGTGCAAGATCTCATTGAAAAGAATCTATTGGTAGAAGGAGAAGAAGAAGAGAAAATGGACATTCTCAACCACCCCTTCCCTTCGCACACCACAGCAGTAGTGTCTGCACAACCATTTCTACCGCATGAGCATATCAAGCCATGTTCTGCGCAAGATCTCCAAGTTCAACATCAGGTGACGGTGCTACGACAAGCAGCTCCAGATTCTAAGAAGATGGACTTAATTTCAGCATTCAGTAAAATGAAAGTTGCAGAAGCACCTGTGAAGTCAGTTCCCAAATCAAAGGAAACTCCTGACTTCTTCAAGCAAATCGTTAGACCAAAGCCAGAGAATTCAAGTCAGAAGCCTCTGACTGCTTTATCCAATGTCTCCATCCTTGACTTGGCCAAGAATTCTAGCAAGCACCGACAAGTACTGGATGATCTGCTCAGGAAAATCAAGGTTAAACCCAGTACCACTCCTGAAGACATGGCACAGATTGTGAACTCTGCCATGACCAATGCGCCAATCACTTTTTCGGATGAGGACCTTCCAAAGCCTCATTCCTTTCACAATAATGCTCTTTACATTGTCGTTCGAGTCAGAGGAATGACGGTTCCCCATGTGCTGGTCGATGGAGGCAGTAGCCTCAACATATGTCCTGAAATGACCGCAAAGGCATTAGGGATCAAGGATGAAGAATATATTCCCGATCCCATCACTATCTATGGGTTTGACAATCGTGGTCAAACGGCCAAGGGCAAGATATTCTTGGAGGTGTTTATCAACTATTCGGTGCACTCTGTCCTTTTCCATGTGGTTAATGTACCACCAACCTACAACTTGCTGCTCGGTAGGACGTGGATTCACAATGCTAATGCAGTGCCTTCCACCCTCCATCAATGTGTGAAGTGGTCAAAGGGTGGAATGATAACCACAATACTGGGAGAAGACCCAGAAGAAAGGCTCCCGCAGCCCATGATTCCCCGGCCATCATTCAATGCAGATATTCCCAGCATCAGGGAGAGTGAAGAGATCAATCTCGGGGAGAATCGAGAAATACTTCAGGCACCATCAGAGCCATCTCTGCACACAGTAGCCACGACACAATGGAAAGGTCCTCAATTCTTCAAGGTTGGAGGTCGAATCGATTACAGCACCATTAAGGATCATCCCTTGTTCCCTCAATTCATGAAGTCAAGAAAGGGATTTGATTTACTCCTGAAGCATGGCTATCAACCCTTCAAGGGACTCGACAAGAATGAAGAGGGCCGCATCGAGCCAATGATCCAGAAACATCGTCCCCACAGAGCAGGACTAGGGTTTGCCGGCAGAAGCTCATCAAAGAAGACTGTTTTTGTCAAAGGGGCACAATGAAGACCATTTGTTATTTCCTTTTTATTCTTTTCTAAATAAATGTCTCATTTTACCAATGTCATTGATCAATTCAATCAATAAAATTCCAAGTTTCTTTGTCTATCCGGATGCCATCTACTTCCTTTTTGTCTGTCTCATCATTTTATAATTCAATGCCATTTTATGTATGGTTCTCTTCAAATGATTGCTTGTCTTACTATAGGCCAATTTGTCTGAACCAAAATTTCTTCTCCAAAATTTCAGAATGACTTCTCGAACAATCAAGAAGCTCGTTCTCAATCCCAAGGCCTTTCAGAAGTCAACAACAATTCACAGAATCAAAGCAAGCACCGGAAATGACAAGAGTGCAAAGCAGTCTGATGATTGTGCAGAACACGATCAGTCTCTTCAGGAATTACCGGAGTTCGCCGCAGTTCAGAAGCAGGACGAACCATCTCCTCTAGTACAAGATCCAACTGAAGGTGTCAATATCGGTTCAGAGGAAGATCCCAAAATTCTCCAGATCGGAACCAGTCTGAGTCCAGAAGAAAAGAAAAGGCTTATAGATTTTCTCAAGCGGCATGAAGAAGTGTTCGCATGGACATATGAAGACATGCCGGGCTTAGACCCCAAATTGGTCGAGCACCGTCTTGTCTTAAAGCCGGATGCTAAGCCAGTCAAGCAGAAGCTGAGAAAAATGGATCCCAGAATAGAACAACAAGTCAAAGAAGGACTTGAAGATTTGCTCAGAGCAAGATTTATTCGAGCTATTGACTACCCAGATTGGTTAGCCAATATCGTCGTCGTCCCAAAGAAAAATGGCAAAGTAAGGATTTGCATAGACTTCAGAGACCTCAATAAGGCAACTCCGAAGGATGACTATCCACTTCCAAGCATCGATCTTCTAGTCGATAGCACGGCAGGACATGCCATGTTCTCTTTCATGGACGGATATTCCGGCTACAATCAGATTAAGTTGGCCGCCCGCGACCAATCAAAAACTTCTTTTACTACGCCTTGGGGCACTTTCTGCTATACGGTTATGCCTTTTGGGCTCAAGAATGCTGGAGCAACGTATCAACGGGCAATGGCTGTCATCTGTCATGATCAGATGCGCAAAATCATGGATGCGTATGTTGATGATATTCTCGTGAAATCTAAAGAGGAAGAAGATCACCTCGAAGCACTTGAGCAAGTCTTTAAGAGACTCATTCTTTACAAGTTAAGGCTTAACCCACAAAAGTGTGTCTTTGGAGTCGAATCAGGCAAACTGTTGGGTTTTCTGGTAAGCAAAAAGGGGAATTGAAGTTGACCCAGCCAAAGCAAAGGCTATCATTGATATGCCTCCCCCGAAGAATCTCAAAGAGCTACGTAGCCTTCAAGGACGTATGCAGTCAATCCGGCGAGTCATTTCCAATTTGGCGATGAGATGCGAGCCTTTCAACCACTTGCTCAAAAAAGGAGTGAAGTTCGAATGGGGACCAGAGTGTCAGCAATCGTTCGATCGGATCAAGAAGTATCTTCTTAATCCTCCCATCCTGAAGCCACCAGAATTGGGAAAACCTCTTTTATTATACATCTCAGTTAATCAAGTTGCATGCGGTGGATTCTTGGCGCAATACAAAGAAGGCAGCCTGATAGAGCACGCCATCTACTACGTGAGCAAGACTTTCATAGATTATGAAAAGAGATACTCTCAAATAGAGAAGACCTGCCTAGCTCTGGTATGGATGTGTCAGAAGCTAAGACACTACCTGCTAGCATCAGAAGTCAAAATTTTGTCCAAACTCAATCCTCTCAAGTATATCTTAGAACAACCTTTCCTAAGCGGACGAGTCGCCAAATGGCAAGTCTTACTGATGCAGTATGACTTAGAATACGTCTCGCAACAATCAATCAAAGGCCAAGCAATTGCAGATCAATTGGCGGATTTTCCTCTGGCCGAAGAAGTGAAAGCCGAAGATGACTTCCCTGATGAGCAAATTTGCAATATCCAGCAATTTCCAGTCTGGAATTTATTTTTCGATGGTTCCAAGAACATGGTCGAAATAGGCATCGGAATTTTACTAATCACTCCTGAGAAGGAGATGATCCCATTTTCTCTCAAGTTAGATTTTCAATGCACTCACAATATGGCTGAATATGAAGCCCTGATTCAAGGTCTAAGAATTCTATTAGACTTCAATGTCAAGAGAGTACATGCCTACGGTGACTCACTACTTGTTGTCAATCAAGTTCGAGCCGAATGGCAGGTCAAAGATCAGAAGCTATTTCCCTATCAGAAAATTGTTTCAGCTCTTATCAGCAAGTTTGAAGAATTCCAGCTCTTCCATATCAAGAGAGATTTCAATCAAGTGGCCGATAGCCTAGCCAGCTTAGGCTCCATTATGGCATTCAAGAATGGAGAATCTTGTCGCTCTTTTGAAATTGGCAGACTTGACCAACCTGCTTTCATTCCAGCGGAACAAGTAAACCAGGCTGAGCAAAGGAAGAAGCCTTGGTATTACAACATCAAAACTTTCATAGAAACTGGCGAATTTCCTCCAGAACTCTCAAAGAAAGAGCAACGAGCAATCCAGCGTATGTCTACTCGATACTTCATTTTGGCCAATGTCCTCTATCGTCGCGGATTCAGTTCAGAGTATTCCAGATGTTTAGATGAAGACGAAGCCAAAGAAGTCGTGCGAGAAGCACACGAAGGCATCTGTGGTGGTCACGTTGGCTACCAAACCCTTGTCAAGCAAATCATCAGAGCAGGGTACTACTGGAAGACTATGCAACAAGACTGTTATCATTATGTGAAGAAGTGTGTGCAATGCCAGATACATGCACCTTCCATCCATGCTCCAGCAACTTATTTACAGTCGGTTGTTTCTCCATGACCGTTCTCCATGTGGGCCTTCGATGTCGTAGGTCCCATCACTCCTTCAGCTTCAAATGGCCACAAATACTTCCTTGCCGCAACAGAATATTTCACCAAGTGGGTAGAAGCCATCAGTCTCCGCACAGTAGAAGGCCGACACGTGGTCTCTTTCATTCACAAGAACATCCTTTGCCGTTTCGGCATCCCACATGACATTGTGTCAGACAATGGCAGTCATTTCAAGAATGAAAAGATGAAGACATTCTGCTCAAAATTCAAGATCTATCACCATTTTTCCGCTCCATATTATCCTCAAGGGAATGGTCAGGCAGAGGCCACCAACAAGATTTTAATTCGTATCTTGGAGCGAACTGTGGAAACAGGTCGTGACTGGCATGAAAAAATCCACGATGCACTATGGGCCTATCGGACCACCATTCGTACACCAACGAATGCTACTCCATCAGAACTGGTCTATGGAACAGAAGTAGTATTGCCGCTACATGTTCAGAAGCCCGCTTTGAAATTTGCTTCACTTCTGCAATTACCTCTTGATCAATACCAGCAGCAGCGACTAGTGCAGCTAGACTTACTCGACGAGAGAAGGCTAAAAGCAGCAGAGCATGCTCAATCCTATCGCCAGAGAGTAGCCAGGCAATATGCGAAATCTATCGTCGAAAGAAGATTCAAAGTCAATGATTTAGTACTTCGATCCACAGCTTATCTCAAGCATCGTCCTGGCGGCAAATGGTCGCCAAATTGGGAAGGTCCCTATGTTGTCAAAGAAGCATTACCCCGCAACTCATATCGGCTCATCAACGCCGATGGGGTAGAATTGCCAGATCCTATCAATGCTCGACACTTGAAAAAGTTTTATACTTGAAACATTTATTCTCCCCTTGTAATCCTTCCTGTTTCCTTCAAATAATGATCCAACTTTCTTTCCCAGTTACACTGGGGCATTTTAAAATTTTGTTCTATATGCAGGCAGAATAAACAAATTCCTCATTTCATGCACATGTGCATTCATATGCATCAACCCATATTCATTTGCATTCAATTGCATTAATAACAATCCGGTCAGTATTGGGATTTCAACAAACAGTCCCATCACAATTCCTAATGATTCAAAGATCATCGCCAATACTGAACCAAAACCCAGCGCTCGAACTGGTATTATTTCAAAATCCAGTATTCAAGCTGGTACATTCTTCTAAGATCCAACTTTTTGGAAAACTGAGTTCCGACTCGGGTTTTTATTCAAATCATTTTCCTTTGTTGATCCGGGTTCCGACTCGTGATCTCTCTACTTTATTCGAGCCTTGACTCGAACAAATCATTTTCCTTTGTTGATCCGGGTTCCAACTCGTGATCTCTCTACTTTATTCGAGCCTTGACTCGAACAAATCATTTTCCTTTGTTGATCCGGGTTCCGACTCCTGATCTCTCTACTTTATTCGAGCCTTGACTCGAACAAATCATTTTCCTTTGTTGATCCGGGTTCCGACTCGTGATCTCTCTACTTTACTCGAGCCTTGACTCGAACAAATCATTTTCCTTTGTTGATCCGGGTTCCGACTCGAGATCTTTTCGAGCTTGTCATTCTCTTTTGTTGATCCGGGTTCCGACTCGTGATCTCATTACCTTACTCGAACCCTGAATCGAGTTCTTCATTTTCTTTTGTTAATCCGGGTTCCGACTCAAGATCTCTTTATCTTACCCAAGATCTAACTCAAGTCCTTCATTTTCCTTTGTTGATCCGGGTTCCGACTAGTGATCTCATTATCTTATTTGAGCTCTGATTCAAGCCTTCCATTTTCTTTTGTTGATCCGGGTTCCGACTCGAGATCTCTTTAGTCATTCGAACTCTGACTCGAGCTCTTCATTTTCTTTTGTTGATCCTGGTTCCGACCCGAGATTTCTCTATCCATTTGAGCTCAGATGCGAGCTCTTCATTCTCTTTTGTTGATTCGGGTTCCGACTCGTGATCTCTCTATTCATTTGAGCTCAGATGCAAGCTCTTCACTTCCTCTGTTGATTCGGGTTCCGACTCGTGATCTCTATATTTTATTCGAGCTCTGACTCGAACTCATCATTCTCTTTTATTGATCCAAGTCATTTCAATCATCAGGGTCTGTCAATTGCTCAAGTTTGACATTTTGCCCTCCAAATTTCAATTTAAATCCTCAAATCAGGCAATTCTCTAATTTCGACCTCTGGGTCACCCAATTTCCAATTCTCAATTTCAATTACCAATCTCAATTTCGACCTTCGGGTCAATCAATTTCCAATCTTTGACCTTCATTTCCAAATTTCGACCTTCGGGTCACCCAATTTCGACCTTTTGGTCAATCAATTCTCAATTTTGACCTTTTTGGTCAAATCAATTTCCAAATTTCGACCTTCGGGTCACCCAATTTCGACCTTTTGGTCAATCAATTCTCAATTTTGACCTTTTTGGTCAAATCAATTCTCAATTTCGACCATCAGGTCATCCAATTTCGACCTTCGGGTCATTCAATTTTCAACAACCAATTTTCCAATTTCCAATTTCGACCTTTGGGTCAATCAATCTCAATTTCAATCATTTTCTCTTGCGAGAGACCCTTTTTAGGGAGAGTTCGAGGGAGCTCGTTCTTTTCGCATGCTATCCAATTCGTTCACTTAGCCCCTTTTCAGGGAGAGTTTGAAGGGACTCGCGTCTTTGTGAACCGTTTGCAAAACAATTTCCAATTTCACACAAGAAACCCTTTTTAAGGGAGAGGCTCGACGGAGACTCGCTTTTCTTGTGACCCCCCAATTTCATACTAGGCCATCTTCGTCATGAAAGACCCTCTTTGCAAGGAGAGTGTGATGGACTCGTTCCTTTCATGACCCAATTTTTCAGACCTCACTATTATCGGCCCCCTTTCCATAAGAGAAGCCTAATATTAGGGAGCTTTGACGAAAGCTCAATTTCTCTTCGAAAGTTCGTTTTGCAAACACCTCCTCTTTAGGGAAGAGAGGAGTATTTCCCATTTCCCATTCAGGTAAGGGCTAAGCCTGAGTCTCTCTTTTTGGGGAAAAAGAGAGGAGAATTTTCGTCACGGATGCGTTGAGCCGGATTTCAAATACTCACTTTCACTAAGGATTTCAAGAAAATTTTGTCAATTTGTCAAATTATTTGCTGATTTCAGAATCTTTATTGCACTAGTCAGTTTACCCTCAACATCACTTCCAAAAGAGCGAAGCTTTTGCGAAAAGGGATTCAAAATTCAAATTCTTTCTATTGGCCAACCAAAAGGATGAAGGATAAATCCTCGATATGGACAGAAAAGAAGATTCAAGGTTATTGAAAAGCCGTAGATGATCGATATTGATCGCAGTCAATGGCGCATCGTTAAAGGCTATTCTTGTAAGGACGAGACAATGGAAATATCCTGAGTGCTAGAAAAGAGAGAATTCACCCAAACCCTGTCTCCTCAGAATCACCTAAGCTGCAATTAAATATCCGCAAAAGGGATCTCTCACCTGTCGTCAAGATGAAGGCGAATTAGGCGAGTAGACCCCCGGGGCCAAAGAAGATTCGAAACATCTCCAAGATGACGGAGTTTGTGACGGATCCTTCCAGGGAAAGTCCAAAGCACTGTCGAGATGAAGGCAGATGCGATGAACCTCTCGACAATCCCTAAAAGATATTTAATTTCAGCTATCGCCCAAAGATCTCCGAACCCATCATCCAAGAAGGATCGAAACATCTCCAAGTTGAAGGAGTTTGTGACGTATCCTTCCCAAAAGAGAGAAAGAGAGGAAAAAGAAAGAGAGAAAAAGTCAGAACATCTCCAAAATGAAGGAGAATGTAGCAAAAACCCAGAGAGTCAAAAGAGTGCAGAAAGATTATCAAGAGAGAAGCTCTCAGGATATCAAACTGCCAGATCTATCAAGAATCCTCTTTAACTTTGTGAAATTCTATTATCAATATTTTTTCATCAATTGCTTTCATAATATCAAATTCTCTTTCCTGCTCATATCAAGGAAATTGATAACTTCCTTGAAGAAGGTCAATTGCAAGCAATTTGGATTTCAAGTCTCGATTCTACAAAGTGAACCTTGTTTGGAGGTAATGCTTTAGGTAGAAAAGAAGGAATATCTTTGCAACAATGTGCAACATTCTCAAAAATTTTGAATCAACAGCAAAATTCTCAACATTTTGGCAATATTTTCTAGCTATCCTGACATGAAGTGAGAGCTTGATGTCCGTTTTCAATACATCCAGACACCAATTTTAAATCCCTCTTAAGGACTTGATTCCTTCCCTTCTTTGAGAGCATGAACTCTCAGATTGCACACTTCCCTGTGTCCCCACTGTCCCACCATAGACAGTCCCATTTCGGTTCGAGGTCGAACCACCAATCATTTCCCGCAAAAGGCAATTTCAAAAGCTAATTTTAGTCTCAGCAATGAGACGCCCAAAACCAATCCCTTTTCAAGCTTTAGGGACCCCATTTTCCTTCCTTTTGCAAAAACCCTATTGGATTTATTGTGCAAAATCCAAAGGTTCCATCATGGTCTCTTCCTTCGAGGATTCCATTCTATTTTTCGCCCGATCAGGATAAGGGTACAAACCTGAGCCTCAATCAAAGAGGTATTCCATTTTCCGCCCGATCAGGATAAGGGTACAAACCTGAGCCTCACTCAAAGAGGTATTTCATTTTCCGCCCGATCAGGATAAGGGTACAAACCTGAGCCTCAATCAAAGAGGTATTTCATTTTCCGCCCGATCAGGATAAGGGTACAAACCTGAGCCTCGATCAAAGAGGTATTCCATTTTCTGCCCGATCAGGATAAGGGTACAAACCTGAGCCTCATTCAAAGAGGTATTCCATTTTCCGCCCGATCAGGATAAGGGTATAAGCCTGAGCCTCATTCAAAGAGGTATTCCATTTTCCGCCCGATCAGGATAAGGGTACAAACCTGAGCCTCATTCAAAGAGGTATTTCATTTTCCGCCCGATCAGGATAAGGGTACAAACCTGAGCCTCGATCAAAGAGGTATTCCATTTTCCGCCCGATCAGGATAAGGGTACAAACCTGAGCCTCAATCAAAGAGGTATTTCATCTTCCGCCCGATCAGGTTAAGGGTACAAACCTGAGTCTCATTTCGATGAGATATTCCATTCCCCAATCAGGTCAAGGGTTAAAACCTGAGCTTCGTTCCATGCGAGGTATTTCTGTCCCATCCAGGTTAAGGGCGTAAACCTGAACTTCGCTCTCATAGAGCAAATCTTTCCTCTTTATTCTTCGCTTCATATCTACCATCTTCCTCGGGCTAATTTCTTCACACTCAGTCAGATCCTTCTAACTGGAGCATTTTTTTATGTATAGCCCAAATTTGGTGGGTTTTTCTTTGCCACTAAGCTCGGCCATGAGCCGGCTTAGTAGCAAAGAGGGGCATCTGTAAACACCCCAAATTTTTACTCACCTCCCCAACATTTCCACCAAGCATCAACATCCAGCCTCTGAAATCGCTGGAGGGCAAAATGGTCATTTTCTGAGCCGGACCTTGCAAAAGTCCAAATTTCATCTGCAACTCTCAAAATTTCTCTATTTTGTCTCAGATAGTCAAAATCTTACTCCTGACAGAAGACAGGAATCCTCAAGTCTTGGTTCAAGATTCTATTGCATAAGAAATGACATTACATATCATTGCATGAGCATTTCAAATCACTGCACTGCACAACATGCCATTTCGAGGTCCAGAACTCTTGATTTCAAAATTTTCAATCCAGATTAGAATTTCAACTCTTTTCAAAATCGATTTCAAAACCCTGGGTCTTCAAAATTATCAATTTTTCCCATTTTACCCCCAAGACTCTGAATTTCAAAATATTTCCTCAGGAAAACCATCTGGATAGTTTTCAATATGGATTTGAGTCACTTCACCTCAGATTTTGCCCTTTTTGACAATTTCAAATATCTTTCTTTTACAAAATCGCCCTACAAGGGCCAACTCTTTCCAAAATTCCTGTTTTGCCCATTAGTCCAGATTTTATGAAAATTCCAAAAAGAAGTTGTGGTTTTATCCTTATTTCAATAAAGAAGCAATGTGGGACCCACACTGAGGTGGTGTCACACAGGCTTTTCTTTTGAAAATTTGAATTTTGAAAAACCCAAAAATATAGGAGCCTTGTCCCCTGGATTGGTGCCACTTGTCCTTTCTCTCTCCTCCCATTTACATGCCATGTGTCAGCATAGGGTTCACCTAGAGTTGGTGCCACATGTCACGTTCCCTCTTCTGCCACGTGTCAGTGTGGGGCTACCCTAAGAAGTCGCCATGTCATCCCAATTATCTGCCATGTGTCAGTATCCATCCTGCGCCATGTGTCAATCCAAGATTACCAGGAGATGCCAAGTGTCATAGGTTGTCCTGTCTAGAAAAAGTGGAGCTTGTCTCCTCTGAGGTGGCACCACTTGAAGTGTGTCTCCTGCAGGGGACACGTGTCAACCCCTCCTTCATTCTAGAAAAGTAGCCTGACACATGTCCTCTCCCTATTTTTTTCAGAAAAGTAGGAAACATGTGTCACTCCTAAATTCCTACACAAAAAGGTAGGCTTGTCTCCTCTGAGGTGGCGCCATCTGGAATGTCTCCTGCAGAGGACACATGGCAAGCTCTCATTTCCTCAGAAAAAGCAAGTGCCATGTGTCATTTTCTGCTTTCTTCAGAAAAACTAGAATTCAAAAGTTCAAAACTCCTCATAGGTGGCGAAAATCCTGAACTTCTACCTTTTTCATCCTGTCTGAGATGGCGCCACATGGCTTGGCCCACCTTCT
Organism: Nuphar pumila; assembly: GCF_984573655.1. Classification (NCBI taxonomy): domain Eukaryota; kingdom Viridiplantae; phylum Streptophyta; class Magnoliopsida; order Nymphaeales; family Nymphaeaceae; genus Nuphar; species Nuphar pumila. The sequence continues at coordinate 24,087,763 of NC_143256.1, read as the reverse complement.
CTCCCCTCTGCCACGTGTCATTCTCTGTTTCTTTCAGAAAAAGTAGAGGACACATGTCTTCTCCATACCTCTTTCAGAAAAGTAGGAGACACATGTCACTCCTGGCCTTCTTCAGAAAAAGCAAACCATTTAAAATTCAAACAAGGCATTAGGTGGCGAAAATCCGGAGCTCTGATTTTTCCAGATGGCCTGTGAGGGCGCCACATGTCCCTTTCCCTCCTTTTCCTCCCTCTTGCCACATGGCATTGTAGGAGCCACCCTGAGGTGGCGCCACATGTCCATCCTCCATTCCTCCAGGGCCAACCTCCATTTGAATTTCAAACTCCCCCCTGAGGTGGCGCCATTTGAGAAAGCCTCTCCAGACAGCTGACACTTGTCCGCCACATGTCCAGACCTCCCTGCACCAGAAAAAGTAGAACCCCCCCCCCATGAGGTGGCGCATTTTGCTTCCTCCCTTCATGTTCTCCTGTCACATGGCATCGTAGGAGCCACTCTGAGGAAATGCCACATGTCAGCCCCTCCTTTCCTGCAGAAAAGCAAAATTTCAAACATTTGAACTCCCCAGAGGTGGCGCCACATGGCATGCCCCTACTGTTCCAACTTTACACCTCAGATCACCTTTTGAGGTGGCACCATTCCAGGACTCCACTTGGCTCCATTTTTATTTTTTATTTTATTTTTAATAAAGGTAGCCCACCATGAGGTGGCGCCACCTGAGGACTCCCTACAAAAGGTGAGTTTGAATTTCAAATTCCAAGAGAGCACCCTCTGAGGTGGCGCCTTCTGGGAGTTCCCTGCAGAGAGAATCAAGCAAACTTTTGAAAAATTCCAAATTCCCCCTGCTGAGGTGTCTCACCCACAAAATTTCCATTTTTTTTATTTTTCTCAAAAATTAAAACACCTTTTGAGGTGGCACCACCTGAGGGCTCCCTGCAAAAGACAAATTCGAATTTCAAACCCCTCAGATGACACCCCCTGAGATGGCGCCACATGGAGGGCTCGGATTGAACCTGTTTGAATTTCAAAATTTTTCAGAAAAGTTATAAAAACAAGGGTTCATGCCCAGCCTAAAGGGGATCATTTTTTTAGCTCTTGTGAATTTGCAAAATCCGACCTAGCCTTCCTAAAATCTGATTTTGAACTTTGGAAATCGTGCCCCCTTTGGCTCATTGAAGAAGGTGGAGTAGAGCTCGTGCTGTGGCGAATTCGATTCCAACAGAGGTCGATTTTTGTGAACCATCCGAAGCTTGGAGCGAAGGACGAAGGAAGCTCGTGATAGCTGCCCCTTTCAAGAGCTCCTACGCTGCGTAACGAAACAAGGTGCACTTCTTTTCCCATTGATTTGATTCCATAATTCGAATCGGGGGTCGTTTGAAGAAAGAGCTCATCCGAGGGATGGATTGAGCTATTCTCATAAAACAACATACATAAAAATGTTTCATTATGCTTCCTTGATGATTTTTAACATTCATATAGTTAGCTAGGTTTAATTTGCATTTTATTTCATTCATTTAGTACATTTCATGAATTAATTAGGATTAATTTAGCCTTTATTTCAATTCTGCTTATTTTCAGTAGGTCTCTGTTTTTGTTAGTCAGTCCACACGTCATTTCATGCATTTGTTTTTTATTAAAAATCCCAAAAAAATCACGGAATGCGCTTTTAGGTGTCCATGAAATTTTGCCAAAAATTCGGATTTGAATTTGTTTACTGTGGTAAACATTCAAAATGGCAAGTCGGGTTTTGTTACCCGGGATACGTTTTGAAAATCATTTGCCAACTTGTAAAATCGAGATATCCCTCATGGGAGATCCGATTTTCGATCCGAAAGATGTTTTGAACTCGGGAGAATGTCTAGTTTTTAATATGATTTTATCAGATGTTTCTGATTTTTTTTAATGTCTGACAAAAATCCGAGATGTCGGTACACGTGTCAGAGCCTAATTTGGGCCTCTGAGATCTTGGATCGACTTAGGGCTATGGTTTCTCTTTGTGTGTTGCTCCAAATCCGAAACTGTAAAAAGTGAAAGTTATGTCTGTGGTGTCCTATGTTTGCATCTGAAAGCCTGTAATTTTTAGAACAGTGTTGACCCCTGCTTCGGATTTTTCTTGTCAGCCCCCTGTTTTGCTGCATTTGTCTGTTCTGTTAGTTTAGGCAGGAATAGTTATATTTTTATCGGTGTTTATGTTGATCAAATGCCGAAGTCATAAACATGAAAGTTGTTCATGTAGGTGTCTTGCATAGCTCTGATTAATTTCATAAATTTCCATGGCCGTTTTGTATTTGTTTAGCATTTTACATCAGATTAGTGTGATTTTTACCTCTATCTGAACTAAATCCCTGTTATTGAACTCACCATGGCTCAAATCCCGAGGCTGTAAAAATCAAAAATGTTACATTTTGGGTCTTTTAGCAGTCTGCAAAATATAAGAAGTTTCCATGGTGTAAATCTTGCATTATTATATTAGGCATTGCATTTGGTTCGGATCCATAGGCAAAATCCATCATTTTAGGACTTTCCTTGAATTTTAGCATATAAATCATATCATTTCGTGATTTTTAGCATTCTAGGTTGTTTATCAGAGTGTTTAGATGCTTCATACCGAATTTGGTGCAATTTGGAATCCATTTGAGGTTCGGATCATCCATAATACCAAAATAGGGTCCCGCAGGACCCAGATCCAAGCGAAAAACAAGCGAAAATCATTATTTTTGATAAATTGCGAAATACCAAATTCTGATTTTACAGTTCTAATGTGTTTAGCAGCATGTCATCATGTCTCTTACTACATTTCATCATCATTTGATTCACTTGAAACTTCAAAATCTCAATTTTACCAAGTTTTCCTTCAAAAAACCCTGATTTTAAAGGTATAACTTTATAATTAGGGGTATTTTGGTCATTTTAACCTCAATTCCGAATTTCAAATTGTTTTTCACTGAATTTCTAGCATTTTCATCATTTCAAAATATCAAGGAAGCACGAGAATAGGGTTTATATCCAATTAAATCCAATAATTTCATAATATTATTGGAAAATCTTGGAAAAACCCACATATTTGAGCTAACCCAATTTCAAGTTTGGCAGGAACAATCAAAAGAAGGAGCTGAAGTCTGCAAATTTCTTTTATTTCCTTTATTTAGTGATGTAATAATGTAAATTTTGGAATAAGAGATTTAATTTCCTGCTTAGACTAGGATGGATGTCATATAGTTTGAATTTATGCAATATCCTGATTATATGATTCATGCATTTTATTTCAAAAGCACTATGGATGTTCACAAATGGCACGTGCACCAACTCTTAGGGAGTTGATGGACTCGGTGGGATCCATATTTACGGCCCTAGTCGGAATATGGACGAGACCCAGATCCATCATCTTTCTACTAGTCACATTGAGCCTACACTCTTAGGCTATCTTAAAATGCACATCATATTTCCAAAGTTTTCAAAATCATGTGCATCAAATCAACTAAATTCTGAACATATTCATGGCCACAGTCAGGATATGTGAAGGATTTATCTTGACTTAATGTACATTTTCCAACAAATCCCTTAGAAAATCTTTTCAAAGTGCATTCATTCACTCATGTCATTTGCATCATGAAATCATTGATTTTCTCAAGATTTTCTCAAGAAAACTTCATTCTCAAGAAATCGATTTCTCAAGAAATTCTAAGGATTTTTCAAAATCGGTTTTTCCAAGACAAGTTTTTCCAAAGTTTTCCCAGGAAAAGGATATTTTCTTAAGATATTCAAAAGAGTTTTCCAATCTTTCTTCAAGATCCAAAATCGATTTCCAAGTATTTAAAAAGGTAAAATTCCCAGGATTTCGATTCCACAAGTTTTGAATTTCCTTCTCCAATGAGCTTTCCTATAAATCTTCCATCATTTTCCTAAGAAAACTCTCAAAGTCCAAGTTTTCCTAAGAAGTGTTTCCCTTTTCAAAAGGTTCATCTTTTCTCAAGAATCACTTCCATTTTCCCAGGATTTTCAACCATTCATAATTTTCCCAAGTCTTTATGAACTTTCCTGAGATTTCAAATCTTTTTCATCTGAGTTTCCTGAGAAATTGACTTTCAGCTTTTTCCTGAGAGAATCTTTTCAACTCCAAATATTTTTCAAGCATACATCATGTTTTCCAACTGGCATTTTCCAAAATCTCATAGCACATGCCTGAATTCTCTATGCATTTAGGATAGAACATAACTTTGATAATTTTGCTAAGTCAAGCACAATTTTGGTCCTTGGTTCGATTACCCCTGTTAAAGGCGGCAGGAACGGTCGAACCTCGTACCGACAGGTCGAGCCCCATCCCATGGATTTTCCCGCAATTTTCAAAAACGGAGGCGAGTATTTCAAAAACATTTTCCAAAATCCGGTCAAAGTTTGAAGCGCGAAAGCGTTTCCTCTTTCTCTCTTCCGCAAGGAAGGGAAGACGGGGGAAAAATTTCGCGACGAGAACAAATTCATAAGGTGATTTTTCAGATTTGGAATACGGAACTCGGTTAAGAATATAACAAGCAGAAAGTATAGCCTCTCCCCATAAGTTGGAATGCAAATCTATATTAAGAAGCATAGCATTCATCATTTCTACAAGTGTTCTGTTTTTCCTTTCTGCTACTCCATTCTGTTCAGAAGTTCTCCTCTATCTATTCTTAAATGTACAATCTTTGTTTTAAATCTATTTTGTACTTTAGCAAAATAAAGAAGAAATTTTGAAAATGTTTCAGATTTATGTTTTATCAAATAAATATAACAAAATTTTGAATAGTTATCTATAAAGGTAATAAAGTACCTATTGCCGTCATGACTCAAAACATTATCCATCGTACACACATCAGAATGCACTAATTCAAGTAATTTATAATTTTTTTCTACACTGGGAAATGAGAGTCTAGTTTGCTTGGTTTGAATGCATGTCTCACACTTATGATTATGTTCTATTCTAACACGACAAGGAAGAAGACCAAAGTTATTCATATTATGAATGCAACAAGAATTTATATGTCCTAATCGTGAATGCCAAAGAAAATAGGAGTCAACCATATAAACAGAAGTAATAGCTACATTTATGCTCATCTTGAACATACCATCAGTGGCAAACCCTTTTCCTACAAAGATTTTTCCTTTGGTCACAGTTACAATCCCAGACTCAATAACAATCTTAAAACCATTTCGTGACAGTAGATCTGCAGAGATTAAATTTTTTCGAACTTTTGGAGCATAGTGGACATTCTCAAGTGTTAGAATTTTCCCGGAGGTGAAATTAATTTTCACACTCCCTTTTCCCAGCACTTTAGTTGAGGAAGAGTTTTCCATAAAGAGATTACATCTCTCCCCCACTACTTCATACGACTTGAATAAGTTCCTATCATTTGCCACATGAACAGTGCTTCCAGTATTCAGGTACCAATCCTTATTCCATAAAGGTTTCAGAGATTACAGCAACAAGCCTCTCCTCTGACTCATTTGGCTTAGAACCAGTCATCTTCCTTTCTCTACACTCTCTAGCAAAATGGACAAACTTACCACAAACATAGCAACTTATTTTCTTTTTATCAGTTGACTTTTTCCCTTTCACAAAATTCTTTTTGATTTTCTGGGTTTTCATGATTTTGCCATCCTTGTTACTAACAAAATTCACTTTAGGGTAACCCTCTTTAGGACTTGAATTCTTTTTGTCACGAAGACGAGTTTCTTCCTCAATCCGGATGTCCTTAAGAAGACCATCTAAAGTGATTTTCTCATTTTTATGTTTTAGGTGATTCCTATATTCTTTCCAGGAATTCGGTAGTTTCCCAATGATGACAGCAACTTGGAAGTCATCATCAAGATACATACCTTCTCCTTTGATTTTATAGGCCAATATTTCCATCTCATAAATTTGAGCAAGTATAGGCTTATCATCAACAATAGAAAAATTAACATATTGATCTACGATAAATCTTTTGTTACCAGCATCTTCTGCATTGTACTTGATCTCGAGAGCATTCCACAACTCTCTAGCCGACTCCAATGGTGAATACAAGTCAAAGAGAGAATCAACTAAAGTGTTCAGGATATGCCCTTTGCATCAGTAGTTGTCAGTATGCCACTTCTCTCGCTCTTTCTTTTGTTCTTCTGTCTCAACTTCTCCAGCAACAACAATGGGACAAGCCTTTTTGAGGACATAGTCAATATGCAGCTCAGACAACAGGAAAGAGACCTTTGATTGTCATCGCTTGAAGTTTGACCCATCAAATCGATTGAGTTTTTCAAGGTCACCGCTAAGCAGATTGATGGAGTTGGATGTCAAACCAGAGGCTATATTGAAGTTCTAAAATTGTTAGTGCAAACAGGTGACAAATAAGAATTTAAGGAAATGGAGAGCTCAAGCTTAGAGGCACGTTTTTAATATCGCTATCTTTAGAACTTCAATCGCCCCACTCCGGGAATTACAAAGATGCAAAAAGGGGTTTATTGCGACTGAGTTCCCAGGATACAACTAGGCTTGAACCTCAGAGAGTCACTGCTTCGCAAGAACAAATGACCTCTCCCCACACTTGAACTCTGCAAGCCAAATCAATAAGAAAGAAAGGAGAAAACAGGAGAGTCAGAAATTCATATACCTCAAAAGATGAGAAAATGAAGATATTTATAGACTTCTAGTAAGGCCAAAATGTTTTGCGATAGATGAGATTAATTGCCATAAATCTGACGATTTGAAAAGGTCTTTGAACGGTCACCCACCTTTGACTGTAGATTAAAGGCCTTCAAAACCATCCAACAACCACAATGCACCATAAACTCAATATAAATGCAATTAAAACCTTTCAAACTGTCAGACATCTCAAAACCGAAAAGACAAAATGGACATTTGCGCCTCATATGCACCTCGCACTGTTGCGAGCGTGCAAAGTGCGCCATCAAAATGCCACATTGCGCCTTAAGCGCCCTTGCGCACACACGCACGTGCGTGTGCACGAACGACACGTTTGTTGCTGCACGATGCACAACAACGTCCACAAGCCACCTAAAGACTCAAGGCTTACCAAAGTAAAGAATAGATAACAAACCCTCTATTTAAACCACTTGAAAAACTTTTCTCGATATGGAACTAAACATTTTCAAAGCACTTTTGGTGGGAAACAAAACTTAAAAGGATTTTATATTTTAAAACTTTTCTAACAAAATCTATAAAGTATAAACTAATCACATTTGCAACTATAAAGAGTTTAACTTCTAAGCATTTTTCTTAATTTAAAAAATTCTGGTTGGATCATCGACCTTAACATATATGCATCGGCCTTGACATATAAGCAAATATGAGAGCCATGCCATATCTCTTGGCTAGCCCTGAAAATCCCCTCTTTTACTATCAGCATACCATTTGCATCTTTAGTTTTAAATCACCATTTTAAATAATCATTTGATTAATTACCAAGAACAATATATGTTATACTCGAACATCATAACTTCAGCAACCAACAATTCTTGTAAATACCATGTTTGATCTAAACTCACAATCTTGAACTAATTTACAAACTGACCATGAATACCATTTCTCTCCTAATTTTCAAAGGAAAAGAGGTAAATTTTTATAGTTCTATGCTCACTAAAATCAATAGTTTAGATCAATGATCAACCATCTAACACAATTCATCACACCCTTCTTCCAATTTAGAACCTTATTTGGTTTAATCACGATAAATTCAAGCATCACATAAGGCAAAAAAAAAAAAGCAAAAAAACAAAAACACACATTTACTTGAACAAGTCAAACTCACATTTTCAGATTCTCACAAACTTGAATAATCAACTTGCCATTAAACTCAATCAAACTAACGTTTACATTTTCTAGCCTAAAATCTAGAATAATGAAGATATGTGATGGAGTTACATCGCCATATTTTTTTCATTGCAAAAAATTAAAACAAAAAAAATTTGCTCAAGTTTTTATAATTCTATATGCTCAGTCGTGATTCGTCGAGAATTTCACAAATGCAGAATCAAATCATACTTTTGCAAGAGAGAGAGAGTACATACCTGAGGACACCCATCCTCGGAGGTCGGTGGGCAGAGAAAAAGAGAGAGAGAGAGAGAGCACAAAACCTAATTGATTTGTGGTTTTTTCATGAAATTTTGAAAATGTTCATTTTTTTCTTTTAAAAAACATGCTTTTTTTTTATGAAAAGCTTTATAACGAGCAAAACTGTCCAATCCCAAAATTATTAGGAATCATGATTCCTTTAAATGGGAAGCTCGCTTCCCATTTTAAAGTTGTGTTTCCTCGAGCGCTTCGAAAGCAAGAAATGTAACAACCCCAACTCATCCCCGTTAAAAAGTGTTTTTTTTTTACAATTGCGAAAACAAACCCAGAGATCTGGGGCTTTACAAACGCAACACATTCCAAAGCCACAAGGGATCTTACACTAACCATCAACCCAACTAAATATCTTTATTCATTAATAATTAAAGTCTGAGAACAATAAGAAAATAAATATCAAAGAAGCAGAATAGACTACTATGTCCCAAAATAAAATATCAAAGTATTCACGCAATCTTCGTAGCTCCCTATAGCAGCTAGTCTCATTATTGGGCTTCAGAAGTTGTGAAAAACATAAAATATACGGTGTCAGAATTATAGATCCTACGTACAAATTTCTCTAATAATTCAAATAAGCAAGAAGAACATAAATCAAATCCATGCTATAATTTGTGAGGAATACAACTATATCAAATTTTAGTATTAAAATCACCATTCATGCATTATCAAACATTTATCATGCCACAACACTATATCACAGTTAAGAGAATAGGTAAAGATGCATGATCTAATGCAGAACAAGAATATGCATGATTTCAATGCACATGCATGAGTAACCTATTATCTTTTATTAGAGTTTTCTTTTGTATGCATGTCCCTATTATATGCACACAATTTTAATTTCACTTTTCATTAAAACTTATGAATACTAAAAAATGGGTACAACAAATTTTTGAGTTAAAGTTAGGTTTCCAGTTTTAGCTTAGCATATACTTGTATTTTATTACTGGGTTTCATACTTGGTCCTCAACCGATGTTAGAATTCAACATCTAATATCGGGACACTAGGATAATCAACATTCACTAATGCCACTTTCTTGGTATACCAATAATAACAGTTGTGTCTACACACCACCCTTAGGCAAAGTGGCAGAATTTCTCTAAAATCGTGGCTGAGAGTTGAACTACCTAGTTAGGTTCAGCGGTACAATCGCACACAAAGTTTAGTATCTTCACAGTTCCCCAAAACCGAAGTCCAAGATTCTCACAATATAAAAGGGACATCCAGAAAAAAATATTAATTGCACTATTTTTCTCTTTTCATTTTTTTATTAAAAAAGATTTATTTTTCAATATTCAATTTGAAAATCAGCATGCAAAACACAATATCAAATTTTGTTTTGTAAATCAACATGCAAAACACAACACGGGACCTTAGCCCATTACAATATGAAACAGTGCAATTAATTCAGAAATTCAATAAATATCAAATTGATTTTTGCGTTGCATAAAACTAAACATAGAGCAACACCGGCTCGTGGCCCACACGATCTACAATGGTTCACATTTGACCACTGATGCACCATATGCAAAAATGATTGTGAACATATGATCACACCATTATTTAATCATGTCCACAAATGCATATTCACGCAAACATAATAAGAATGTACATGTATAACAATTTTTCATATGCATATGGCCATAAGCTTGCAAAATACATCTTTATTTTCATGACTCATCTCATGCATAATATGCAAACATGCATGTTGTGATCATATAAGTACAACAACAATGTAAATTTCAAGATTCATGTGTTCATTACGTGCATATGTAGGTAAACAACATATTAAATTTTATAAGCATGTGAAGTCCACAATTCTTTCTGCCACTTCGGGCAAGCTCGGAGTACAACACATACCCACCGAGTTCAAGCCATGCTGCCCGCACACGGAACAACACTGGTAGTCATATAAAAGTATTTCAATGCTTATACGCAAACATGCATAACAATCCAGTAATAAACATACATAACCTGGACATGGATAGACACACAAAACTGCATATTACACATGTATAAATTTACACATTCAACCTGTACAAAGTCTGCACTTGTAACATATGTAAATCTGAACATAATTGTGAGCATTTAACATATTAATTTTTGAACATAATCATGAGCATTTAACAAGCATACACATATACATGTAAATCTGATCATATATAAAAATTTAAACATACATGTAAATCTGGACATACATGTAATCAGGTACATCTAGGCATACATAAACATGTGAATCTGGTCATAGACACGAGCACTAAACGTAGGTAATTCTGGACATCTAACATGCACACACATGCACATTAAACCTGAGAATACATATCAATATGCATATTCACTATTATTTTGAAAGCTGCCCAATCTCTCTTTTCTATTGTTGAATATGCCGAGTCGACAGTCAACTGGGCTTTAACAGCATACAACATTGGCTAGCCGACCTGCAGTCGGCTGGGAATTAGAAGAACATCACCTCACAGTCAAACTGCAGTTCAACTAGGGCTTTATCTCAAAGTCACAATGCCTAGCTGACAGTTGATTGAGCTTTAGCAATTTTGTGAAACTGCCCAGCCCAGTTTTACATTTATGTGTATTTTTAAATCTGCCCAACTTGTACCAGTTTTTTTTTTTGTTTTAAATCTGCCCATTCGACCAATGTTCGGCTGGACTTGACAAATTTTTGAATCTGCCCAGCCAAACGCAGGTCGGCTAGGCCTGAACAACAAGTGACTCTGCCCAGCCGACATGTGTTGGGTTGGGCTTTAACAGGTTGCGAGTCTGGCCAGTCGATCTGCAGATCGGCTGGGCTTATCAGTGCATACAACTGCCCAGTGTTGTGCAGTAAGCTGACTTCACAGTTTTTTTTTTCGAAAAATCATGTTGATAGATAAATCAGCATGACAAGCCTGGTTTGGACCTAATCCAAACCAGCCCGTCGCGGGTTAAGGGTAGGTTTGGCCGAACCCCACTCACACACACACACACACACACACACACACACACATATATATATATATATATATATATATATATATATATATATATATATATATATATGTGTGTGTGTGTGTGTGTGTGTGTGTGTGTGTGTGTGTGTTGGGGGGAGGGGGGGATATTGTGGTAGACTCGGTTTGGGTCAAATCTGGCCCAAACTGTGGCTGCATATATATATATATATATATATATATATATATATATATATATATATATATATATATATATATATATATATATATATATATATATATATAGGCTACAAAATAAAGATTTAAATAAGAAATACCTATCACTAAACATGCACATAACGATTTTCATGGGTTGAACATGTGAAACCAAAACCAGATTCATGGTATCCTTCAAAAATATCATCTAAATCTGATTTAGTTTCTTTTTCTCTATCCGAATCAAAAGAAAAACCCATACCTTGTTTGAAATTCGAAAAGGTTGGCGAAAACGTTCGATGACTGTAGAAGAAAGGTAGTTCTCCTCCTCTTTTTTCTTCTTCTTCTCTTTCTTCTTTTCTCTTTTTCCTCCTCCTGTCTCACTTTCTCTCTTTCTTTCTCTTTGTTTTTTAGTTTTTATATTGGGGCCTCTACTGAGTGTCGCCCCACCCTTCTACGGTTTTCTAATAGGAGCTGGAGATAGAAGTTCCCATATGGGATTCTATCTCCAACTTCCTTTCCATATCCCATTAGATCTTTCTTGTTGACTTTTCAAACTCCTTTCTTTTTTTACCTTTTTTGTTTATTTACCTACTTTCTCTTTCTACTTTTTATCTCATGGTAACTATGGACTCTTCTAAAAACCCTAATTAGTTAACTACTTCATCTAATAAATTTTGGAATATATTAATTTTAATATTAAATTAATTAATTAATAATAATTTCTTAATTAATAATTACTCAATTTTTTTTAAAGGGTACCTTACCTCTCTGGGAGTCTTTTTAACATTAAATATCTTCAAATTAAACCTTTATTCTTATTTTAAGACTTTATTTTTTTGGATCTAGATTTTGGATTTGGATCTGGATCCAAGATCCAAATTCATATCCAAAATCCATATGAATCCTAAGTTGAATCGGATCCTAATTGATATGAGTCTTGGGCTGAGTCTAGACCCATATTATCTTGGATCATATGGATCGGATCCGGTTCGATCCAAACCAAACTCAGTCCCATCGAAGCGGGCCTTTTTAAAAAAAATGCGATTTTCGGGCCAACTGTAACTCGAATTCATAAAAATCAAATACCGTTCAGAATTTTGAGGTGCATCTAATGATATATAACTTGAATTTTGCCTCCGAAATTTGCCTAAATTTAATCTGAATTTCACTCAATTTTGCTTGAATTTAAAGGTTGAAAATAAAAGTTTTTATCATGTCTTGTTTGGCTCGTTTAGGTCTTGTCAGTGAGACCTGGGCCAAGCCCAGACTCAAATACCATAACCTAACATCGAGTGTTCTACCCATATTTCTATAACACTTAGCCAAAATTTAAATAGTTTATAAATTTAACTAAGCATGAAAATATATGATATCACATCCCTATCCCCTTAAAAGAATTTCGTTTACGAAATTAGAATGTACCAAAAAGGTGTGGGTAGTGCTCACGCATATCAGCCTCGGGCTTCCAGGTGCACTCATTCAGTCCGTGATGCTGTCAATGTACATTTACGAATGAGATCATCCTACTACACAGTGTCCTCTCCTGGCGATCCACAATCTCCATTAGCCTCTTCTCTGTCATCAAGTCAGGCTATACCTCAACCGCCTCATAGTGGATTATATGTGAAGGGTTAGATACATACTTCCTCAACATCAAGACGTAAAAGACGTGAATCTATGAAAACTAAAGAGGAAGTGTCACCCGATATGCGGTCTCCCCAACACGCTCAAGGATCTCGAAGGGTCTGACATACCAAGGATTCAACTTCCCCTTCTTCCCGAACTGGAAGACACTATTTTTAGACGAGATTCGTACGAACATGTGATCGCTTACATCAAAGCTGAGCTCTCCACGCTACTTTCTCTTTCTACTTTTTATCTCATGGTAACTATGGACTCTTCTAAAAACCTTAATTAGTTAACTACTTCATCTAATAAATTTTGGAATATATTAATTTTAATATTAAATTAATTAATAATAATAATTTCTTAATTAATAATTACTCAATTTTTTTTAAAGGGTACCTCACCCCTCTGGGAGTCTTTTTAACATTAAATATCTTCAAATTAAACCTTTATTCTTATTTTAAGACTTTAATTTTGTTGGATCTAGATTTTGGATTTGGATCTAGATCCAAGATCCAAATTCATATCCAAAATCCTTATGAATCCTAAGTTGAATCGGATCCTAATTGATATGAGTCTTGGGCTGAGTCTAGACCCATATTATCTTGGATCATATGGATCGGATCTGGTTCGATCCAAACCAAACTCAGTCCCATCGAAGCGGGCCTTTTTAAAAAAAATGCGATTTTCGGGCCAACTGTAACTCGAATTCATAAAAATCAAATACCGTTCAGAATTTTGAGGTGTGTCTAATGATATATAACTTGAATTTTGCCTCCGAAATTTGCCTAAATTTAATCTGAATTTCACTCAATTTTTGCTTGAATTTAAAGGTTGAAAATAAAAGTTTTTATCATGTCTTGTTTGGCTCGTTTAGGTCTTGTCAGTGAGACCTGGGCCGAGCCCAGACTCAAATACCATAACCTAACATCGAGTGTTCTACCCATATTTCTATCACACTTAGCCAAAATTTAAATACTTTATAAATTTAACTAAGCATGAAAATATATGATATCATATCCCTATCCCCTTAAAAGAATTTCGTTCACGAAATTAGAATGTACCAAAAAGGTGTGGGTAGTGCTCACGCATATCAGCCTCGGGCTTCCAGGTGCACTCATCCAGTTCGTGATGCTGTCAATGTACATTTACGAATGAGATCATCCTACTACACAGTGTCCTCTCCTGGCGATCCACAATCTCCATTAGCCTCTTCTCTGTCATCAAGTCAGGCTATACCTCAACCGCCTCATAGTGGATTATATGTGAAGGGTTAGATACATACTTCCTCAACATCAAGACGTAAAAGACGTGAATCTATGAAAACTAAGGAGGAAGTGTCACCCGATATGCGGTCTCCCCAACACGCTCAAGGATCTCGAAGGGTCTGACATACCAAGGATTCAACTTCCCCTTCTTCCCGAACTGGAAGACACTATTTTTAGACGAGATTCGTACAAACATGTGATCGCTTGCATCAAAGTTGAGCTCTCCACGCTACTGATCAGCATAACTCTTCTGTCTGCTCTGCGCTGCGACCAACCTCTATTGGATCATCCGCATCTGGTTCAAGTAGTGCTGGATGACCTTTGGAGACTCCATTACTCTCACTCTAATCTCGTCCCAGCACACTAGGGATATGCATGGTCTGCCACATAGAGCTTCGTATAGGGTCATACCAATACTGACATGATAACTGTTGTTGTACAAAAACTCTACAAGTTTCACATGCTTATCTCAGTCTCCTATTTAGTCTAATACATACACTCTAAGCATGTCCTCAAGTGTTTGTATCATGTGCTCTGTCTGCCCATCTGTTTGTGGGTGGAAAGTCGTGTTGAACTTCAACGTGGTACCAAAGGCTTTCTGTAACTAGCACCAAAATCGAGACATAAAACAAGGGTCTCGATCTGACACGATCGAACGTGGCACCCTGTGAAGTCAGACTATCTCATACACATAGAGATCCGCTAGGCTCTCTAAGCTCTAACTGATCCTGATCGGCAAAAAGTGGGCACTTTTAGTCAACCTGTCCACTATCACCCAGATGGCATCGTGTTAACGATGGGTCCTTGACAACCCTACGATAAAGATGATCGAGATATTGTCCCACTTCTACTCTGGAATGTCTAGTGGCTGAAGGAGTCCACCAGGTCTCTGATGCTTGACCTTTACCTGCTGGCAGGTAAGACACCAAGACACAAACTTCACTACATCTCACTTCATCCTATTCCACCAATATGTCTGCATGTTCGTTAGAGGTCCTTGAACATCTTGGTGAAACCAGGGTAAACACAATATCTCGACCTGTGGGCCTCGCTCATCAGCTTTTCCCGCAATACCTTTGGGACCCACCATCTATCTTTAAACATGATGGTCCTATCATCTTCACGGCGAAACTGTGCATCAGGCTTTTGGGCACTCACGCACAACCTCTCAAAATTCGGATCGGCTCCCTAGAGCTCTTTGATGTGGTATATAATCTCAGACCGCACCTGCATTCCCGCACAAAGGAAGCATCCGAAATCATCTGCAAATGACTGCCATCTAACAAACTCCTCGAGAAGATCCTAATTGCGTCCGATCAAGCTGGCTGCCATGACAAAAGTCTTCATGTTGAGCATGTCGTCCACCACGTTCACCTTACCAAAGTGGTAGGCGATGGAGAACTCGTAGTCCTTCAAGAACTCCAACTACCTACGCTGCCTCAAATTCAAATCACGTTGTGTGAATATGTACTTGAGGCTATTGTGATCAGAGAGGACCTTAAATTGCTCCCCATATAGGTAATGATGCCATATCTTCACCGCGAAGACAACCGTCGTTAACTCCAAGTCATGTGTGGGGTAATTCTTCTCATTCACCTTCAGCTGTTGAGAAGCATATGCGATGACCTTACCGTGTTGTATCAGAACACAACCTAGTTTGGTCCCCGAAGCATCATTGTACACCACGAATACACCTGTCCTAGAAGGCAAAGTTAAAACGAGGTCTGTGGTCAACCTCCTCTTCAGCTCTTGAAAGCTCTTCTTGCACTAAGGTGACCAATCATACTTTACTTCCTTTTATAATAGTCGAGTCATTGGGGCAACTATACAAGAAAAGTCTTGGATGAATCGACGGTAGTAACCCACCAATCTCAACAAACTTCTGATCTCTAAAATAATCTTTGACTGCTCCCAAGACAATACTGCCTCCACCTTGGCTGGATCAACCTCAACGCCCTTCTTGGAGATCACGTGGCCGAGAAACATCACCCTGTCGAGCCAAAACTCACACTTTGAGAACTTAGCAAAAAGATGATGTTCTCTTAGTGGTTGCAATACAATCTGAAGATGCTCTCTGTGCTCCTCCATACTCTCAAAGTAAATAAAAATGTCATCGATGAACACGATGACAAAAGAGTCCAACCACAAACAGAAGACCCAATTCATCAGGTCCATGAATGTTACAAGGACATTGGTTAGTCCAAAAGACATCACTAAGAACTCATAATACATGTACCTGAACGCGGTCTTTAGAACATCCTTTGCCCTGATCTGCAATTGATGGTACCCAAAACAAAGATCTATTTTGGAGAACACCTTTGCCTTCCTCAGTTGATCGAATAGGTCATCGATCTTAGGCAAAGGTTTTTTGTTCTTCACTGTCTCCTGGTTCAACATGCTGTAATCAATGCAGAGCCGCATGAACACATCCTTCTTCTTGACAAGGAGAACAGGTGCACCCCAAGAGGACACACTTGGTCTGATGAAGACCTTGTCAAGAACCTCTTGCAGCTCAACCAACTCTATAGGTGCCATGCGGTACGATGCTCGGGAAACTGGTGCCATGCCAGGCACTAACTCGATCAAGAACTCTATCCCCCTGTGAGGTGGTAAACTGGGCAAGTCCTCAAGAAAGACGTCCGAAAACTCACGAACCACATTTAACTGCTCCAATGGTGTCGCCTAACTATCATTTGTGAACACACTAGCCAAGAACACCTTACAACCCTGCTTGTGGTACTTGAAGATCTTAATTGCTGAGACTACCTTTACCTCGCTCATTGGTCTAGTCGCTTGGAATACCAGTGTAGACAAATCGGGGCGCTCCAACAGAACCTTCTTTCCTCGACACTGAAGGGTAGCATTGTGTCTAGACAACTAGTCCATACCTAAAATGACATCATAAAAAGTTATATCTAGTATGATCAGGTCGGCAGACAACTCATGCCCCTCGATGACCATATAGACTATAGGAAAGTATTTCTCGCAAGAAGAGGATGTACCCATCAGAGACATCACATCAAGAGCCTTCTTGAGGCTAGATGGAACCCGATCAAGCAAGCTCGCAAACGAAGAAGATATAAAGGAGTGGTTAGCACCCAAATCAAACATCACACGAGCATAATGATCAACAACTATGAAAATACCTTCGATAAGATCAGCCTGATCGCCCTGTGTGGCAGCTGTGGCGGCATATACTCACCCATTGGTTCTTCGTTGCCCCTGCTGCTGCTGAGACCTTTGTTGCTGCTGTTGTGGCTGTTGTTGTCCTCCCTGAGCCATCGGCTTGTTCGGACAATAGGTAGCGATATGCCTGACCTACTGACACTGGTAGTAGACCCCCTTGAATAATGGACAAGAGCCTTGAGGATGGCTCTTGTTGCACCTCCGGCGCACGAATGGAGCTTTTCCCTGCTACTGCCTCTATTGGGGTTGACCTTGCTGAGCTCCCTGCTGGTGCCCCTGGTGAGTCCTTTGCCTCTTACCCCCTTGAGTCTTGCCGCCCGCAGGTGAGTTTTTTCTTGCTTCGCTACTGGTGTTGCCTCCATTGTCGCCCCTCTTCTACGATCCACCTTTGAACCTCTCCCATTCTTCGTTCAAGATGGATGCAGACTCGATCACATCGCTGATGGTAGTAGGGTGGCTCATCATCACGCGAACTCAGAGTCTGTCCTTCAGTCCACGAACATACTTCGTTGCCCTCGCCTTATCATCAGAAAAGATGTTTGGGCAATAACTCTCTAGACTTCTGAATTTGGTGGTGTAGTCCACCAAACTCATGTTCCTCTAAGCCAACTCGAGATACATAGGCAGGAAAGTATGCATCTAGGAACTCCTCTCTGAAAACCTCCTACGGAATAACCTCCATTTCATTATATTTCACCGGTCGCAGGGTGTCCCAACATTTCTTGGCATCACCCTTCAGCCAATACGTGTCAAAGTCAGTTTGTTTGTCCTCGGGCATAAGCAAGATGTGGAATGCTCTCTCGGTTTCCTCGACCCAGCTTTTAGTAGCCTCTAGGTCGGCCTTCCCGAAAAAAGTTGGCGGATCCAACTTTAGAAACTTCTCATAAGTGACTACATCGGGGTTTGCAGTGACCTCGACGTGATTGACACATGTGGTCTGCTGCATCGCCTACGCCTAGAAGTATGTAGTCATGGTCACGGTAAAGATGTTGAGGGCATTCAACATAAAATCCCTCAACTCCTACTGGTCAGTAGGAGCATCAGAAGTCAAGGCTTGGGTACGGTGATACATCTAAAAAATAAATTTTTTTGGAAAGTTATACCTTGATCAAACCTACCCTCTTAGGATTGATCCCAACACAAATACAACAATACATTCACATCAAAATTCCTAATTTACACCAAAAAAGAATTAATTAAACAATTCATACATTCCCTTATAAGAAATTCAAACACTTTTATAAAAAGTATCTAATAGTCTTACCAGTGATGCAGACTGATCTGGAGCACGAGACGTGACTTGCTAACATTTTGGACAGGGCTCAACTATCAAAAGAAAATTTTGGTACACAAAATGGTTAAAGTGTAAGATTTTATAGCCTGCTCTGATACCAAAGTTGTAACGTCCCCAACTCATCCCCTTTGAAAAGTAATTTTTTTTTTTACAATTGCGGAAACAAACTCAAAGACTCAGGGCCTTACAAACACAACACATTCCAAAGCCACAAGGGATCTTATACTAACCATCAACCCAACCAAATATCGTTATTCAATAATAATTAAAGTCTGAGAAAAATAAGTAAATGAATATCAAAGAAGCAGAATAGAGCCACTATGTCCCAAAATAAAATATCAAAGCAGTCACGCAGTCCTCGTAGCACCCTATAGCAGTTGGTCTCATCACTAGGCTTTAGAGGCTGTGAAAAACATAAAATATATGGTGTCAAAATTATAGATCCAGCGTACGAATTCCTCTAATAATTCAAATAAGAAAGAAGAACATAAATCAGATTCATGCTACATTTTGAGAGGAATACAACTATAACAAATTTCAGTATTCAAAATCATCATTCATGCATTAGCGAACATTTATCATGGTACAATACTATATCACAGTTAAGAGAACAAGAAGATGCATGATCTAATTCAGAACAAGAATATGCATGATTTTAATGCACATGCATGAGTAACCTATTATCTTTTATCAGAGTTTTCTTTTATATTTATGTCCCTATCTTTTATCAAAAGGACTTTTGAGAAAACTTTTTCGAGACCTCAGAGGGCTCTTCGAGGGTACTTTTGAGGGCTCACCGCACGTCCAACCGCTTCCCTGCAAGAATAAAAACACAAAACACAAAACACAAAAACAAGAAGAAAACTACACAAGAATCAAAGGTTAGTATGAACAAAAATCATAAAAACAAGAAACTAACTAACATGAAATAACCCACTACACTAAAAGACAAAATAGTAAAACTAACTATCTAACTACATGAGCTAACACAAATCAAATTATGAAACAAACTAACTAAAAGACAAATAAGCATAACAAACTAATCTACTTAACAAGAAACAATTTATGAAACTAACTAAGAACAAACTAAGTTAATCAACTAACAAGAAGAAAAACGTGAAAACAATTTATACCTAATTAAACTAATGAAATCTAACTAATTGAAAACAAAGAAACTAAACAAGTCTTGACTAAAAGAACACATTGACTCAAAATAAAGTACCTAACACTATGAAACAAAAACCTTCTAATATAAACGAATACTACTTTAATACATCTAATATGGAATTCACGTTAACTAATGTAAGAATGAAGAGAAGACGTAACGGCACTGCAAGCTGAATGAAAGACTTCAATGAACCTAATTATAAAATAAAAAAAAACAAGATGTTCGACATGATACGCACTAATAAAATTTGATTACCCTGGGTCACGCTGACTGAATGAGTATTGAGTTTAGCGTCAATCACACTGGACCATGATTGACGTTGATCTCCAACAGAAAATGATACACATGAAGTGTTATACTAGCTCCTAATGTGCGCCACTCGCAATATGCTAGTCCTCTAATGATTTATTTTCCAACGAAAATATAGGCTCTAGCAGTCTACAAATCTGCTAATCGACGCTCAATTTCCGAGACGTTAAATCTGGACGAAAAGAAACTCGTTGTTCAGCGTGGATCGGTGATGGTGAATATTGATGGTAGGTTATAGCTATGACGCACAACTCATGCATGCACGCACGGTTTGCTATTCACGTTCACGGTCACATCGGTCTGCATGATAAAAGATATCACATCGATCAGTTTTGCCGATGACGCTTTCATGCTGTGTGCGATCTAATTCAAGTCGAAAATCACAATGACAATAAAACACCCGACAAATAACGATCTGCTTCTTAGCTATTGCAGAAAATTAAATTTTAATCTACACTAAATAAGATAAGCAAACAAGAACTGATTTATATAAAAAAATTTGTCAAAACTACTTTTTACGATGCATATACTCTACTATAATATGATGAAACGAAAATATAAAACTCAGATTATTTTCTATGCTATGAAGATGCAACAAATTAAATAATGCATGCAATGATCCTAAATGCTATGGAGAAGGGGGAGAAGAGGTTTACCTCCAATGGATGGGTTGAGAAGAAGAAGTGGCTTTTCTATTGCAATCAAACGAACTCCGATCTCTCCAATGGTGGGGGCTAGAAGAACCGGCTATGATGAGGGTACGAAAAAAAGAAGAAAAAGAAGAAAGAAGAGCAGAAAAGAAAAGTGGTTTGAGAAGAGAAAAAGGAAAAAGAAGACGAAGAAGAGATAGAGAGGAGAGAGAAGGGGGGTGTAGAGAGGGTTTACTCAAATTATATTTTTGATGAAAAACTACGAAAACCTTCACAAACAAGCATTTTAAGCATTTATCACACATGATCATGCATAAAAATGTATGAAATTATAAATAAAAATTATACATGATCATTTAGTATCTTCACGGTTCCCCAAAACCAAAGTTCAAGATTCCCATACTATAGAAGGGGCATTTAGAAAAAACATTAATTACACTATTTTTCTTTTTTTATCTTTTTATCTCATGGTAACTATGAACTCTTCTAGAAACTCTAATTAGTTATCTACCTCATCTAATAAATTTCAGAATTTATTAATTTTAATATTAAAATAAGTAATTATTAATTATTTCTTAATTAATAATTACTTAAATTTTTTCAGAAGGTACCTCAGAGTCTTTTTAACATTAAATATCTTCAAATTAAACCTTTATTCTGATTTTAAGACTTTAATTTTGTTGGATCTAGATTTTGGATCCTTATGGATTCTAAGCTGGATCGGATCCTAATTGATATGGGTTTTGGGCTGAGTCCAGATCCATATTATCTTTGATCATATGGATCAGATCCGGTTTGATCCAATCCAGACCTGGTCCCATCAAAGCAGGCATTTTTTTGAAAAATATGATTTTTGGGCCAACCGTAACCCAAATTTAGAAAAATCAAATACCGTTGAACTCAAAATTTTGAGGCGCATCTAACGATATATAGCTTGAATTTCGCCTTCGAATTTCATTTTAATTAATCTGAATTTTTCTTGCTTTTCTCTTGAATTTAAAGGTTGAAAATAAAAGTTTTTATCATATCTTGTTTGACTCATTTAGGTCTTGTTAGTGAGACCTGGGCCAAGCCCAGACTCAAATATCATAACCTAATATCGAGTGTTCTACCAATATTTCTACAACATTTAGCCAAAATTTCAACAGTTTATGAATTCAACTAAGTATAAAAATACATGATATTACAAGAAACATCGCACTTTCGAAACACGTTTCGAGTAAGCATGCTTCTCCGATGCTAGTAGTCTTTCCGATAACCCTGTATTATATATATGATATGGGTTTATCTAACTTTAAACTAGTTGTATTTAACATTAGATGCATTCTACTTTTTTAAATGACTAAAATGCTCTTAAAAGTAATGGCATTTTTTAAATTGATTTTTGGGTAAAAAACTTTGACTTTGCATATTTAAATATCTAAAGTTTATTTTTTACTTTTTTGAGAAAAAGGTGTTTGACCTTTGATTTTCCTCCAAATTCAAAAAACTCATAATGCTAAAAAAAGTAACTATGTATTTTTAAAAAATTATATTACTTTTAAGAGTATTTTAGTCATTTTAATAAGTTGAATGCATCTAATGTTAAATATAACTAATTTATTTTTAGATAAACTCTCTCTCTCTCTCTCTCTCTCTCTATATATATATATATATATATATATATATATATATATGTGTGTGTGTGTGTGTGTGTGTGTGTGTGTGTGCATGTAATCCATAGAATGATTTGCAATTAAACAATTATAATTTTTCTTACATTTTTAAAAAAAATTTAAACATGGGAAATTTTGGACCTATTACATAAGTGCAGGCGTTGGTGTGACATGGGTGCTTTAGGGCTGCAGAAAAAACCCATGTTACATAGATGGAGTCTAATGGTATCCACATATCTTTTCTTCTGGTCTACTGAGCCTGATTACATGGGTGCTAAATTGAGCATTGAAAATGGTTGAGCATATCAGCAAAACCAAACCATCAGGAGGCCCTTTGGGGAAACTGGATGCTTTTTTATGGTAAAGAGCACAAACAAATTTTGGTAACAATCACCAATAAAACTATTTCTTACATCCACAAGGCTCACTTGCTAAGAGAAATAACGTACAGGTCTTGGACCTTGATCTCACTGGATACATCATTTTTGTGTATTTTTCCATTAAGAGTAGTATAGAAGGGAGCACGACCCAAGGGTAAGTTGGAGTATATCATGCTTTCCCATCCTCTCCCTTATGCTTGCCATGCAATCAGTGTTATTAAAAGCGTACCTCAAGGTGCAAAAAGCGCGCCTCGCCTCAAGGCGAGGGGCTTTGTGCCTTGAGGCGCAGGCATAAGGTGCAAAAGCCCGGAGGCGCACACCTCATATGCCTTGAGGCGTATGCCTCAGAGCGAGGCATGCCTCAAGGTGAGGCATATGCGCCTCACCTTGTTTTGGTAAATTTATATTTTTCATCCATTTTACATTGAAAATTGAGGATCTCAGTTGGAACTCCGGTCTGGCCCATGTATGGTATGAAAGTTCACAAACCATATCACATATTAATTGGACCCTTCGGGTCTGACCCGGATTCTTTTTTTATCCTTCTTATTTATCATCAAACCCAAACCATTGACACCCCTAGGTGAAAGGTGCTTGTCTGAATCAACTTGATTGATTGAACTTGAAAGGTAAAGTTCTTGAATTAAGTTTTGAGCCTAAAGTGGACCTTGTTGGGGGATTTGCACAAGAACTCCAAACCAAACCAGTTTTTGTCCTTTTAAATCTATTTTTTTTCTTAATTAGCCATGGAGAAGCTGCTCCTATAGCTTTGACCTGAGTCATTGTCTGCAGTATAAAGTTTCACGAGTGCTCTTCATATTACCATTGAGGATAGTTTTTCATTTTCCTGTCATTGCCAAATAAAATAATTAATAGAGAAGAGTTTTTCTTTCAATGTTGTTCTATTGTAAACGAGTATCAATTTTTTAGTATATTTTAACTTTTGTTGGTTAATCTCATATATTTTTCAGTTATTTCAGTTATGTAATTAGTTTTTGTTAGGAAAGGGCGACAACCCTAAACCTAAACAAATCGGGTCTGATCCATAAGAAACAAGGTCTCAAACATAAGCCCAAGAAAAAAAATTCTTCGGGGGGGGGGGGGGGGGCTCCCCTCTTATAACCCCCCTTCTGTAAGGGAAAAAACTCTGAATCAGGCTCCACAACTCATCAGTTTCTTAATATATTTTAATTTTTTTATTAATCTTATATATTTTCCAGTTATGTAATCAGTTTTTTAGTTACTTTTATATGTTAATCTCATATTTTTTAGAATAATCTCATATATTTTAACTTTTGTTGGTTAATCTCATATATTTTCCAGTTATTTCAGTTATGTAATCAATTTATTAGTATATTTTAACTATTTTTGGTTATTCTCATATATTTTCCAGTTATGTAATCAGTTTTTAGTTACTTTTGTATGTTAATCTCATATTTTTTAGTACTTATTTGAGATTTTTTATTTCTTATTGATTGTTATTTAATCAATAAAGCATTTCTTTATTTATTAGTATTTTTAGATATTTTTTATAATATTTTTTAAGTTTTCAATTTTTTTTTTTAGGCTTACGCTTTACGCCTCGAAGCTTACACCTCCCCTCGGTTTTTGGTGGAGTGCCTCGCTACGCCTCAATGCTTTTTCACAACACTGCATGCAATAGAACCTTCAGTCTCCTCTCTGTTCCCACAATCACTGCAGTCATGTCACCCTTTATCTTCAGCTGCTTCCAAGTTTTAACACCTGCATGCATCACTAATAACACCCCCAGACCTTGAACTCAATAAATTGAATGATTGTTGGTGGAGTGGATTATGAGGCATCTCTCTGGCATGTTGTTGCAAAACATTGGTAAGTCTTAGAGGGGTGACCCCCTTCTTGTGGCAAGATTGGCTGATCTAAAGACAAAGCAAGAGTCGATGACCTTAGTTTTCAAAGGCGATGACCTTAGTTGTCAAATTCGCTTGGAGGAGCCTATACTGTGAGCCCCTAAAAAGACTAGGCGGGGCCTAGGTAGAACTAGGCGGACTAGTTGGTACTCCAAATTTAAAAAAAACAAAAACACACAAATTATGTAAACAAACTATTAAAATTAATAACAAACATGTATACAACATAAAATCAATCAACAATAAGCAATAAACAAAACATAACATGTCGAATATGAACACTGTAAAGCAATTATATTAAATAATCTGCTAAAAAATGAAGAATAAATAAACAATTGAATAAACAAACCATATAACTAATAATGTGAATGAACAATATACAAAAAACAAAATCATGTATAAAAAAATTAACAGGTCAACAATAGACATAATATAAGCAATAGACAAATAAAAAGAAAAGCTGAACAATTAAATAAATAAACCATGCAACTGATAACCTGCTAAAAAAAATTTAAGAATAAATGAACAATTGAATAACCAAACCATACAACTAACAATCTTAGTTGTTAAAAGCGGTGCCAAGGCGAAGCCCCACCGCCTAGGCAACTAGGCTTGGGCGGTGGAGACCTAATTTAGTGCCTAGGCAGCGCCTAGGTTGGGATCGGCTAGGCATAAGCCTAAATCAGTCATTTTACCCATATGGGTCATATAAAAGGGAAAAAGGACACCCTAATTGCCCCCTTTTCACACTCTCTCCTTCTTCTCTCAGCTACCCCATTTTCGCACTCTCTCTCTCTCTCTCTCTCGGTTTTTGCAAGAAGAAGAAGAAGAAGAGGATAACCCAACCAAGGTATGCCCTCCTCTCTTTCTCTCACTATCTTGTTCTTGTTCTCTCACTTTCTTGTTTTTGGTCCCAGGTTTTAGTTTTTGCAAGAAGAAGAGGGCAAGCCAACCAAGGTACACCCTCCTCTCTCTCTCATTCGTTCTCTGCTCAATCTCTCGTTCTCACTATGTTTCTCTCTTTCTCTTGTTCTCACTCTGTTTCTCTCTTTCTCTCGCTCTCTCTTTGTCTCTTGCTCTCTCTTTATGTGTGTGTGTGTGTGTGTGTTTTCCTGTGCTTCTGTGATTTTTCTGTGAAATGCTAATTTTTTATGTATATACTGAAGTAGTATTATATTTTCTATGAAATATTGAATTAATATTATGTTTGTTTTTGTGAATTCATATTTTGTTGATTATACTGATACATTATGAGTAATTGAATATATATGTATGTACAATTATATATATGTAATTATGTATATTTTATAATATAATCTGAGTTTTTGTTAGTAGAATTTTTATTTTTTGGTGAAAGCATGCATAGTTAATTTTGTTGATTTTATTTGTCTTTTACTACCTGAAAGCATGTTAATTTTGTTTATATATGCATAGTTATTACTTTCTAAATTTTTATTTGTTTTTGTGATTTTTTCTATAAAAGCCAAAAAGCATGTTTAGTATTACTTATTATGTAATG
This sequence comes from Nuphar pumila, assembly GCF_984573655.1. NCBI lineage: Eukaryota > Viridiplantae > Streptophyta > Magnoliopsida > Nymphaeales > Nymphaeaceae > Nuphar > Nuphar pumila. The sequence continues at coordinate 24,061,565 of NC_143256.1, read as the reverse complement.
TATTATATATTTATATATATATGTGTGTCAATGTGTGTTTTTGTGAATGGTTGAATTCATATTTTGCTGATTATACTAATACATGTTGGATAATTGAATATATAAATGTATTTCAACGTATTATGTAATGCAACCCCCCCCCCCCCCGCTTCTCTCCCCTCTTCTTGGTGGTGGCGGCGGCACCGCCTGCTGCCGCCACCCTATCAGAAGCAGCGGCACCACACGGGTGTCGCTGCTCCTTTCTTCCCCCTTTGTTTTCCACCCTGTTTTTTGACAGACCCACCTCCCGTGGGCCGCCCTTGCCCCCTTCCGCCTCTCCTTGAGTCACCTTACCGAGCCTAGCCCAGTTCTCTTAACTGGAGGACCGAGCCTAGGCTCGATCCTATCTGGTTTGGGGGCCAGACTTGACTCGGCCTGGTAGCCGAGCCCCCTGTTTCCCTAAAGGCAGTATCAGCCTAACGGATGCTGCTCCCTCTTTCTTCTTTGTGTGTTTTTTGGCAGGCTGAAAGTGGGCATGCACCCCGCTGATCTCCGACAGGGCCAACCCTTGTCTCACCCCTCAGCCGAGCTGAGTCTCGACAGATCCAACCCTTGTAGCACCTCCCTTTGTGCTTCCCTCTTAGTCGAGCTGAGACCTGATAGATCGAGTTGGATCTGATAGGGTTTTGAATCCCTGTTTGGGTCTGGATTAAATTGGACCAGATCGAGTCTGGGTCTAGTCGGATCCAGTGAACTTGGATTGATCCAAGTTTAACAAGATCCAAACATAACTGGGTCTGGATCTAGTATAGAGATAGATGGATCCGTCTTGGATCAAGAACTAGATCTAGATCTAGTTCGAGACGAATCAGATTAGTTTTAGATCCAACATATAGCTGGATCTAGGCCCAACCCATAGATGGATGGATTAGTTCTGGATTCAGATCATAACTGAGTCTGGATCCAATCTAAAAGTTTTGGATCCAGATCAGAATTGAATTTAGATCCAGTTTGTAATTTAGTACGGATCTAGTTTGAAATTGAACTGGATCTAGTTCAGTCTGTTCTTGACTGAAACAAAACTGAATTAGTCCAGTCTGTTTCTGAATAAGAGAGAACTAAACCTAGTTGGAACAGTGGAGTCCAGTCCAGTTACATCAAACTGAATATGGATCTACACCTGTTAGTAAGCGAATTCATTATGGATTTTTGAGAATTCAATTGAGTTTGAACCCAAACTCAATTGGGTTGAGACTAGGTTCAATAAACCTAGTATTTTAAACACAGATCAAACCTGTTTTGACTTAGGATGAGTCGGGTTAAATCACAAAGTTGAAATAACCAAATTACCTATATGTGTACCCAATATCCAATTAAGTAAAATAGGCATAACTTCACACTCCGAACTCAGAATTGAGTGAGGTTTGGTGCATTGGATTCATTTCATATAAAGGAATCTTCTTGTTCTATGGTTCTAACCAAACTAGAGGCATAAAAATCAAGGTCTGGCAGATCACCTTAGGAGGAGTATTTTTATAATTTTGCCAAAATATAAATAATGTATGTGTATTAATATGAGCATGCTTTTATGATGATCAGATTCTAATATTAGAGCTACTTGAAACTTGATTGCGACAAGAGTGAAATATTCACATTCGAGGTAAGGGATATTATAAGTAATTTTATTTGTGAATAAATCATGTTGTGTTGCATGTTATCGTTGGTTGTTGTATATTAGCATGTTTAGAAATATAACTTTTGAGTATGAACATGATATGCATAGAATGATCATGCATAAGTTAATTGCAATGAGATGATTGTATGCACATGCCGGTCGTGATATGTCATGCATATTAGAAAGAATGTTATATTTTGACAATATATCTCTGTTATAATAATCTTCAAATAACATGCATTATGATGAGATTGCGATTAACCTTGAGCCCCTTGACATGCATTATGAAGAAATGTAAAATCAACTAACTATTACAACAAATGAATACCCTTCGCAGAGGGCGTAAAGTGCAATATTTACAAACCCAATTAAATTCCTAATTCTAAACTAAAAAGTAAAAAGAAGCTCGACTCTTCGCTTTCTCGTGTCACGTACTCGCTTCAGCTCCACTCCTATGCTATCCTGCACAAGTCAAAACCAACACAAGAAGTACAAGAGATAGAAATGAAAATTATACTAAGCTATCTAAATGCTAATTATGAAAGCATGTGCAAGCAAAACAGAAAATCAATGAAGGACAAAGACTGAAAAATGCATGCAATCACTGAATAAAAAAAAACAAGAAGTTTAACACATGAACAAACCGTAATGTAAAAGTAAACAAGAACTTGGAATTGCACAAAGAGCTGGAAATTACTTAATTAAAAAACAGAAACAAAACGAGGAATTTTCAAAACAAGAAATGGAATGATTAAAAACAAACACAAGAAAATACAAAACAGGAAGTGAAAACAGGAAATCGATTTCCAAAAACTAGGAAATGAAGTAACTAAGACAGCAAAATACAGCACATGTAAAACAGGAATTTCAAGTAACTACCTTCTAGCTAAAATAATAAAACAAAAAACAGAAGATAACATCCAATTATCAAAAACCGGATAGTGTTCAGAAGTCTTATATTACTCAAACCGGATCCAGAATTTAAACATCAAACAGTTCATGCATCTACCCTTAAAAATCTTGAGATTATTTAATCAGTAATTACTGGAAATTTTGGCAGCAACTGTAAAAGCTTAGTAATTGGATAATCTATCAAAGGTTATCCGGTTCTCATAGTCGAAGATCAAATCTTTAATCAACTCAAAATATTACATGACTCTGATATATCGACTTTGGTTCAAACATCTGATAAAATAAAAAAAAATCAATCTCTATTAGTTTTGAACCAAATACTCGTTGGAGAACAGAGGTAGATGATCAACAGAATTCTGGTAAAATAAGATCAATTCAGAACTTTGATCAGTGTTAATTCTCACAAGAAATCTACAATCAGACAATCACCGGAGTTTCAACAGTAACAAATGCCCTTCACCATGAAACAAAATTTCACGGTGATGAAAAAATTATTCCGGTGATCAAAGATTGAAAACAAAACTCATCAATTTCATTCAATCAAGATACTCATGCAAGCTGGAATCGATTGGGAATCAACCGATACTTAACAGAATTAACAATAGCATCAATTGGAAATAGCAATCGTGAAATGAATTTCACGGTGGATCAAGAATGAAACCACCGGATTCACATCTTCACGATAATCGTGAAGTTATTCCGGCTAAAGCAGGTGATTCCGATCAGCATCTCCGGCAGATCCATAGATTTCAGGCAATTAAACAGTGTATCCATATTCCGACAGGTTCTTTACAACAGTCAAGCTCCGATCAACACCAGAAATAAGCTTTGAAAAAGAATGATCGCCGAAAAAAAAACTGGAAATCGATCCAGATGATCGATACTGCTTAGAACAGAGTTTTTTTTCTTTAATTTTTTTTTATTTTCTGATATAAAGAAACTAATCCACTAAATCTGGATCAAGAATTTGATCATCAACACTTATTCATCAGAACAAGCATTCCGGCAGAATACTTGTCCATCGCCGGAGTCCTTCACATAATTTTTTTTCTTTTTATGTTTTCTTTTCTTTTTCTTTTTTTATTTTCCAAATTGAGATTCAAACCTTATGCAGATTATCATTCAGAAAGAAAGAAATAAAAACGAAGAAGAAGAAGAAGAATAGGAAGAAGAAGAAGAAGAAGAAGAAGAAGAGAAGAAGTTGTAGAACACTCACCGTGAACCTGAGGGGTTAGAGGAGAATGGCCGGCCTCCTCTCGTACGCCGCCGCCATTGCTGGAAGTCTCTCCACCGGAAAACAGGGAAGAAGAGAGAAAGAGGAAGAAGGGGAAGAAAAACTCAGGAGAAGTGGAGAGGAAGGAGAAGAAGAGAGGGTTGTAGCTTCAGGAAGGGGGAGACACGATTTTTGCGTTTTTGGGGGATTTTAAAAGTGTTCAAACCGGTTCACCGGTTTGAAACATTTTTATTATGAAAAGCAAACCGGTTAAACCGGTTTGTGTTTATTTTTTGCAATTTTCAATAATAAAAAACTATGTATCAGTTTATTATAAAACTTTCAAAGATTTAAAAACAAAACTTATTTATGAAGAACTAAAAAAAACTATTCTAACAATTTATATTTATATTTAAAAAAAAAATCTTTTCTAAAAAAAACAAACATTTAAAATGATTTTAAAAACTATTTTCTCTATTTTTTTATTTTATTTTTAATTGAAAACTAAAACTAAACTACTATGAATATAACAAAAACTAAAATATGTATAAAAATGTAAAATAAAACTATTTTTCATGCATTTTCTATTTTTAAATCATTTTAGCACATTTACTCGAAAACTAACATAAAATTGGGTTTTTAGATCATTTTCTCATGAAATCATGCATAATTTTATATGAAATATCCCTAAAATATATGCATGATCAAATACCCCCATGCTTATGTTTTGCTAGTCCTCGAGCAAACTAGAAAAATCCACGAAATCAAACTATCACCTAACTCACTTTCGTAGGAATCACGGTTGCATTTAGCTCATGCTACAAGCCCTTTCAACCCCTGGGTTACCCCAGTGGACGAGTAAGGTCTCGTGAGGGTTTGCAGTGATGCTACCCACAAACATCTCTGTCATGTATGCATAATATTATACATCCTCATAAGCAGTAGGTAATTAAAGACTTTATTTCCACAAATATTTCCTGTTATTTCAAAATCAAAACATAATTAGAGTCTTTTATATACCACTACAGAAAAGAATTTCTTTCACTTTTCTAAATATCACAATTATTTATGTTTTATTCTTAGAAAATCCAATAAAAACATATTATTATTTACTTATCCTCACTCATATGTTTTCTGCACAGGTTTTCTCAATCACACTTCTAAGCACTGAACTTTTCTTTCTTTTTCAGCTCTTTTCTCGATTTTTTCATATTTTTTTTTCACGCTTTTTCTTTTTGCGCACTTATTTTTTTCTTATAGCTTGCGTGTGGTCTGCTTTTATGCCTTGTGCAATGTCAATATCTTCTATACTTTTTCAATACATACCAAAAGATATCAACTAAGACATAAAAGTGACTTCCTTCATTCACCTTTATAACATGAGAGTCAAATATTTCAACTTGTATCTGTTCTCAGTTACTTAGGATCACAAAGTTTTCCACTCTCCTTTTCGAAAATGGAATTAAAAGTTTCAACTTACATCTAAGTTCCATCTACTAAGGATTGTGGAATTATCCAAACAACCTAACACACGCTATTTTTTCTTTTGAGCTCATTTTTTATGCTTTTGTTCATTTGCTTAGTTTTTCAAAAATAGAACTGTGCATATTCATATTTATGATTCAAAATAAATTCTAACATGTATCTATCATCATTTCTTAGAAATCCGCATAAACAACCATAATTTTTAGATCTATGTCAGAAAAAAAAAAATTCGTGGGGCTTAAAAATCCTCTAAAAACATCAGATTTGAAATAACATTCAAATAAGTTCAAACTCTTTCTTTAAAAATCTACTTTTCATGAGAGATGTGTAAACATGTGCAAGAACGTAAACAGAAATATCCAGGTGTGCAAACTACACCCTCCCCCATGCTTGAATGACACTGTCCCAGTGGCACTCCCCCATGCTTATATGAAACTAAGTGAATGCACATGAGAGAAAATAATTAAGGGAAAAGAGTAGAATAACCTGACATGAAAAAAATATACGTTCTATGAATGTAATGAATGCAATGTATACATGACAAAACATAAAACTCATAGAATGAAACAAAAAGAACATGAAAAACTCACGAAAAAGTAAAAACAAAATAAAATCTATAAATTCTAGTCAAATCTAATAATATAAAAGATATGGGTTGCCTCCCATAAAGCGCTAAGTTTCACATCCCCAGCCAAACGGATCCCTGGAAAAACCTTCATCGTCCATGAGATCAATGGACATGAAGTCAGACTCAATCGGGTTCTCTATGAAAAATAGTGTCATCTGTGACACTGCGCACTATGTTCTCATCCTGTCTACCTCTAATTGACTCGAAGTGCCCAATCCAATTCAACTCACCTATCTGATTTTCAAGTAATTCTAGGTGATCCTCTTCTAGTGAATCCTTATCCTCCTCATGAGGTGGATTACTCAATAACCAAGCATATTCTGCTTCTACAAGGTCTTGAATGATATCAACCTCGAAAGAAGCCTCCTCAACAGCAGGCCCTATAGCAGCACGAAAAATGTTTAGCCGTATCTTCCTATTTCCAAATGACACATCCATCGCACCAGTGCGGCAATTAATGCACGCGTTGGCGGTAGCTAGGAAGGGGCGACCGAGAATAATAGGAGTCTGCTGTGGGCTATCAACTCCCTCCATATCTAATATCACGAAGTCGACAGGGAAATAACAATCCTCCACCTTGACTAAAACATCTTCAATTATCCCTCTCGGGACCTTGATAGATCTATCTGCTAGCTGAAGAGTCATAGGTGTAGGTTTCATCTCTTTCAATCCAAATTGGTCATAAAAGAAACCCAGCAAGATGTTAACACTTGCCCCAAGGTCAAGCAATGCACGCCCAACAGTGATGTTTCCTATGACACATGAGATAATAGGAGTCCCTGGGTCCTTGAGCTTAGGTGGGGTTTGATGTTGCAATACTGTGCTCACCTGCCCGGTTAAATAAATCTTTTTCTGCACATGGGACATCGACTTCCTTTTCTGCGTACAAAGCTCTTTGAGAAACTTTGCATATGCAGGGACCTGTTGGATGGCATCTAGTAAAGGGAGGTTTATCTGAACGTGCTTGAATATCTCAAGCATCTCTTGCATGTTCACTCTGGATTTACCTAATGCTCTTGGCCTTTCTAACGCCTCAGGAAAGGGGGCTTTGGGAATGTAGGATGGTGAAGGCTCAGATGGAAGAACCTTCTCGCTTTCCTGAGGTAAAATATTAGGGACAGACTGCTTCTCACTTATCTTCTCTCTTTCTTCTGCAGTCTCCCTCGCTTGGTACTGCTTCCCACTCCTAAGGGTTACTACTTGAGCTTGCTCTTTATGTGCATCAGTCATATGCAAGCTACGCATGGGTTCCTTTCCCTTAGGGTTGACAATAGGCTGGCTAGGCAATGTCCCCTCACTTCGCCTGCTAAGTGCTTCGGCAAGCTGCCCCATTTGAGTCTCTAATTTTGCAATAGACTGGGTATGTGAGCTCAAAGCTTGCAAAATCTTATTCTCAAAAGATTGACTATGTAAAGGTTCATGAGACTGGGGTTGAGTATAAACAGGTTGGACTGGGGGATAACTGGATCTTTGAAATCCAGGCGCATAACCGCCTTGACTTGGTTGACTCTCGGAAGGGTTGGGGGGGTGGATCTGTGAGTTGCGCCATGAGAAATTGGGATGATTTCGCCAGCTCGGGTTATAAGTGTTGGAAAATGGATTAGGTACGGGCCTAGCGAAGTTTTGAGCCATCTGAGCTTGCTCTTGGACAAACTCAGGATATTGTGGCGCAACTGGGCACTCGAAGACATGGTGTGCAGGACTCGCACACAACGTGCACACCTGCATGGCAGGGGAGGGACCCAACAAAAATTGATCTAATTTCTGGGACAGTTGGTCTACCTTGTTGCTCAACTTAAGGTTCATCCCTAACTCGAAAATACCTGCCTTCTTAATGTTTTCCTGTGCAGGTGCAGCCCTATCGAACCGTGAGGCTGTCGCATGGTGCATCGAATTCTCGCTCAATGTCTCAAAAAGCGACCATGCTTCATCCTCACTTTTGAGCATAAATGTGCCTCCACACGCGGCATCCACCATTTGACGGTTCTTTTCAGTAAGACCGTCATAGAAATATTGCACCAGTTGCCAGCGAGGCACCTGGTGGTGGGGACACTTGCGGAGAAGATCTTTCAATCTCTCCCATGACTCATGAAACTGTTCTCCCTCAATTTGGGAAAAACTGGTTATCGCTTTACGAAACTGGTTCGTTTTACCAATTGGGAAATATTTCTTTAAAAATTCTCTTTGCATATGTTCCCAAGTGGTAATTCGAACAGTATCTAATGATTTTAACCAACTCTTCGCTTTGTCCTTCAGAGAGAAGGGGAACAGGGTCAACCTCATCGCGTCATCTCCAAAGTTGTTGATTCGCACTGTCGAGCAAATCTCTAAAAATTCATCGAGATGACGATATGGGTCTTCATTGCTAAGGCCATAAAACGAGGGTAACATTTGGATCACACTGGCCTTTATCTCAAAATGGTTTGCTCCTACATCAGGTCTTGTGATGCAGGAGGCGGGAGTGTAAGTGTTGGGCATGAAATACTCCCTCAGAGGACGAGTAATCTGCTGATTCTCAGCCATGGTTGCAGATCTCTGGGCTCTCCTAATAAGGGACTCGGGGTCCTCAATCAGCTCTACCAGCTCAGGATCAAGTAAGTGTCGCCCTTGCATACACCTTGTAATAGACCGGTGTAGCTCACGTCCTAACTTTGGGTTTTCTACCTAACTAACGCACTAAGCGGCCAACCACGCAAACCACAAAGCGAGTAAACTAAAAACAACAAAAACTAAACAAACACCACGCAGTTACACATAACAGAGATTATGCAAAGAAATATAAAATCTATGTGTACGGTACCAATCGTACATAGTCACCTCTAAGGGAGTCCTAATAGGTGGGCTGTGCAGAAAAGTAAGCTCTTCTCTAAGATATGCACATACGTGGTTCTAAACCTAAATGCAACACAAACACTAGGCAATAAAGTGAATACTAATATTACGCCATTCCCCGGCAACGACGCCAAAAATTTGATGTCTTCTTTTAAATCGTTGTAATTTTGAAAAGATTTTTAAATGTAAAACATGTGAAAACCAGACATCAAATAATAAAAACCGGTTCTCACTAGTGGATGAGACCGGGTCGAACTCAAAGAATGGGAATATTTCGTATCCCAGCACACAATTCTAACTATTCTTTATTGCCACATTATTGAAATGTAAAATGTTCAAGAAATGTAAAATCAACTAACTATTACAACAAATGAATACCCTTCGCAGAGGGCGTAAAGTGCAATATTTACAAACCCAATTAAATTCCTAATTCTAAACTAAAAAGTAAAAAGAAGCTCGACTCTTCGCTTTCTCGTGTCACGTACTCACTTCAGCTCCACTCCTATGCTATCCTGCACAAGTCAAAACCAACACAAGCAGTACAAGAGATAGAAATGAAAATTATACTAAGCTATCTAAATGCTAATTATGAAAGCATGTGCAAGCAAAACAGAAAATCAATGAAGGACAAAGACTGAAAAATACATGCAATCACTGAATAAAAAAAAACAAGAAGTTTAACACATGAACAAACCGTAATGTAAAAGTAAACAAGAACTTGGAATTGCATAAAGAGCTGGAAATTACTTAATTGAAAAACAGAAACAAAACAAGGAATTTTCAAAACAAGAAATGGAATGATTAAATACAAACACAAGAAAATACAAAACAGGAAGTGAAAACAGGAAATCGATTTCCAAAAACTAGGAAATGAAGTAACTAAGACAGCAAAATACAGCACATGTAAAACAGGAATTTCAAGTAACTACCTTCTAGCTAAAAAAATAAAACAAAAAACAGACGATAACATCCAATTATCAGAAATCGGATAGTGTTCAGAAGTCTTATATTACTCAAACCGGATCCAGAATTTAAACATCAAACAGTTCATGCATCTACCCTTAAAAATCTTGAGATCATTTAATCAGTAATTACTGAAAATTTTGGCAGCAACTGTAAAAGCTTAGTAACTGGATAATCTATCAAAGGTTATCCGGTTCTCATAGTCGAAGATCAGATCTTTAATCAACTCAAAATATTACATGACTCTGATATATCTACTTTGGTTCAAACATCTGATAAAATAAAAAAAAAATCAATCTCTATTAGTTTTGAACCAAATACTCGTTGGAGAACATAGGTAGATGATCAACAGAATTCTGGTAAAATAAGATCAATTCAGAACTTTGATCAGTGTTAATTCTCACAAGAAATCTACAATCAGACAATCACCGGAGTTTCAACAGTAACAAATGCCGTTCACCGTGAAACAGAATTTCACGGTGATGAAAAAATTATTTCGGTGATCAAAGATTGAAAACAAAACTCATCAATTTCATTCGATCAAGATACTCATGCAAGCTGGAATCGATTGGGAATCAACCGATACTTAACAGAATTAACAATAGCATCAATTGGAAATAGCAATCGTGAAATGAATTTCACGGTGGATCAAGAATGAAACCACCGGATTCACATCTTCACGATAATCGTGAAGTTATTCCGGCTAAAGCAGGTGATTCCGATCAGCATCTCCGGCAGATCCATAGATTTCAGGCAATTAAACAGTGTATCCATATTCCGACAGGTTCTTTACAGCAGTCAAGCTCCAATCAGCACTAGAAATAAGCTTTGAAAAAGAATGATCGCCGGAAAAAAAAACTGGAAATCGATCTAGATGATCGATACTGCTTAGAACAGAGTTTTTTTTCTTTAATTTTTTTTTTTCTGATATAAAGAAACTAATCCACTAAATCTGGATCAAGAATTTGATCATCAACACTTATTCATCAGGACAAGCATTCCGACAGAATACTTGTCCATCGCCGGAGTCCTTCACAGATTTTTTTTTCTTTTTATGTTTTCTTTTCTTTTTCTTTTTCTTTTTCAAATTGAGATTCAAACCTTATGCAGATTATCATTCAGAAAGAAAGAAATAAAAACGAAGAAGAAGAAGAGAAGAAGTTGCAGAACACTCACCGTGAACCTGAGGGGTTAGAGGAGAATGGCCGGCCTCCTCCCGTACGCCGCCGCCGTTGCTGGAAGTCTCTCCACCGGAAACTGGGAAGAAGAGAGAAAGAGGAAGAAGGGGAAGAAAAACTCAGGAGAAGTGGAGAGGAAGGAGAAGAAGAGAGGGTTGTAGCTTCAGGAAGGGGGAGACAGGATTTTTGCGTTTTTGGGGGATTTTAAAAGAGTTCAAACCGGTTCATCGGTTTGAAACAGTTTTATTATGAAAAGCAAACCGGTTAAACCGGTTTGTGTTTATTTTTTGCAATTTTCAAAAATCAAAAACTATGTATCAGTTTATTATAAAACTTTCAAAGATTTAAAAACAAAACTTATTTATGAAGAACTAAAAAAAACTATTCTAACAATTTATATTTATATTTAAAAAAATTTTCTTTTCTAAAAAAAAAATGATTTTAAAAACTATTTTCTCTATTTTTTTATTTTATTTTTAATTGAAAACTAAAACTAAACTACTATGAATATAACAAAAACTAAAATATGTATAAAAATGTAAAATAAAACTATTTTTCATGCATTTTCTATTTTTAAATCATTTTAGCACATTTACTCGAAAACTAACATAAAATTGGGTTTTTAGATCATTTTCTCATGAAATCATGCATAATTTTATATGAAATATCCCTAAAATATATGCATGATCAGATCACTGATAGCGTATGGTTCATAGTCTCACCACTACCAAGAAAAATGTGGATTAGCGACGGGCGCTATCCGTCGCTGAACAGTTTAGCGGTGGATTGGCGATGGATTAGCGACGGATAACGCCCGTCGCATAATCCTGGTTGCTAATTAGTGATAGAATATATCTGTCGCTATTTTCATCGCTAATTTGTGATGGATTAGCGACGGACATGATCTGTCACTAGTCTATTGCTAAATAAGCATTGTTTTGGGTTTGCAACAGATTATATTGCGTCACCAAAATAATGATGGAATTAGCGATGGAATATAATCCATTGCAAACCATCGAAAATTCATTGCTAAATATTATCGACGGATATTATCTGTCGTTGATCCATCATAAAATTTAAAATAAAAAAAAGAGCCCCGAGACGTGCACCTCATACGCCTTGAGGTGCATGCCTCGAGGCGAGACGCGCCTCAAGGCGAGGCATACATGCCTTGAATTTTTTAATCAAATAAGGGTCAAAGCCCTCACTTGACAAAAAAATAGGGTTTTTTTATGCAGTTTTAACTAAGCTGCTAGTAAAAAATTAAGTATGATCCATAAGAAACCGGGTTTCAAACATAAGCCCAAGAAAAAAATTGGAACCGCGCCGGAGGGAACCCCCAGACCCCCTCTTGTAAGGAAAAAAAACTCTGAATCAAGCTCCACAACTCATCACGTGTCCCCTAATAAGCATAACTTTGACTGAGTCTTATTATTGTTATATATATATTTTTTTAAATTCAGTTGGTTAACTATAGGTGAAAGAAAAGAAGGAGAACAAACCTCCATCTTCCTTTGGCTCTTCGATGATACTGACCTTGCTTTGGGTAGAGTTATTGGTCGATTCTAAAGTTTGTAGCTCAGCAAATATCATAAAAGCTAGACAATCAATACACCCATGTTGTGCTTTGGAAACTAATAAAGCAAAGGAACAAAGAAGATTTTAGATCAAAAGAGTAGGGAAACTAATAATGCAAACCAAATTTGGTAGATGAACAGAAGTGCTGGTGACCTTCAAATCAGGTTGAGTATTAAAGAGATGAAGCATTACAAGTTCAGCTGATACAGTTTTCCCACTTCCAGTAGGAGCTCCTAATAAAACATTGTTATCTATGTGGTACAATACATGAAAAACCTGTAGGTTACAAACCAAAACTTATTAGCAACTTCAGAAATGGTTAGACTTGTACAAATAGCATAACAAGCCTTACAAAACCTGCAGTGAAAGATAAATATAAAGCACTGCAAGCACACATGTATTTGGATGGGGTTAAAATGTGAGAATCTGAACAATTCTTCATAAATCTCATTTCCAACAGCAGTTACAGGTAGAGGTTTCAAATCCATGAGTTTTGTATGTGCAGTGTATGTCTGCAGTAACCATGAAGTACTTTTAGAAAGAATGACTTTAGTTGTCAACTACATCCTGTGATGGTGTAGTTGAAAAAGTCCCTTCTCCATTCTCTTCTCCATTCCCTCCACCCCATGATTACTGCAACTGATCACCCACCATTTATGTTGGGCCCCATAGTTACCAAAGAAGGTAGGTGATTAGGTGTTGCAGGATCTCAATTCCTCAAATCCTAACAACTCTATTTGGGTGAGCTCCGCAATGCCCATCACTTGTATATATATATAGGAGTTGTTTGCCCTCTTTTGTTCTCAATGCTTTTACTAAGCATTTCATCAATAAAAGCCTTATTTTTTATATTTTGTTCTCTTGCATTAGCCCTTGTAGGCTTCTTGTATTGTCCTTAGAGGACTTGCGGTTGTGCACATAGTGATTGTGCTATGTATGCCCTTAGTGGCACATGTCTTTTTGTCTTCCACTTGTTTCATTAAATCATAAGAGAGAGAGGTTGTTGTGCCCTACAGTTTCCAAGGCCTTCAAAATGCAACCTATAGAAAATTTGCCCTGAGTAAATACGTTGTAAGCTAACAACAACCATGTAACAATTGATTGCTCTTTTTTTGAAACTCATTGAAGTCAAAGAGGAATGGGGTTCACACACACCTACCTGGCTGAAAGACTTACCAAAAGCCCATCTTTTTAACATGAAATGTTGTCATGAAACTTATTGATCCGCATGTATAACCTTGAAGCAGTAAAACCAATCACTATAAAGCTTGAAAATTTGTATAGAAACTCCCTTACAAGCAAGCTACAATAGTAACAGGATTGATCAAAATAATAAGAATCATAAAGCAAGATAGAAGTTGCATTAGTGCATGCTGAGAACCGATAATGAAGATCCCAGAGCTATGCCAAACTGCATCAACACCTCCATTTTTATTAATTTAAATCTATATGAAGAGCAACTCCATTTCAGCAATAACCTTGTTGAGCGGATGCTTAAATCAGTTGAACTAGTGAGGATTAAAAGAACTACCTCCATCATGAAGACCATAAAGCTGCAAGAAAGGGTACACAAGCAAGAATGTAGATTATACAACAGAGCATAATAATGTAATTGAGATAACTCTGATTGTTATACATGAAACCTATAGAAAACAATAGCTAACAAGTTATCTAATGCCAATTTTTTGTTTTGAGAAGAAGTTATCTGATGCCAAATGAAAGTAGAGTTATATAAAATAAAACGCCATTTTCTAAATCACACCATTCTAATCTTTGAACAAGCTAAAAAAGGATGAGAGAAGTGTGTCAATCCTCCCAAAAGAAAAACAAAGTAAAACCCCAATATTTAGAGAAAAAAATGGCTCACCCCAAACAGTGAATGTGACGCCCCAAAATCCCAACTTGGAAAATTCTTAAATTTTCAGAGTAATTTTTTTTTTGAAAGCATTACGCAAAGCAGAAAAACTCACAAGGGAAAACAATTGGAAATTCCGGGAGGGTTACAGGGTGAACAACAAAAAGAAACATTTTATTTATTACAAATTGATACATGAAGAATATACATCATTTCCCTTTTCAAAAGACCACTGCCAAGATCTCAAATTCTAGAGTGTGGGTTCAGTCCTCCGCCGCATATCTAGCTCCATCGCACCACGTCAAGTCAGTCACCTGTATCCCCATAAAATGGGGTTAGTACTCTTGTGAGTTGGTGAAGAACAACAACATTATATATCCATTTATCAGGAAGAAAAAAAAGAAGAAGCATGTGACAGGTAAAGTGACAGATATATGTGCACGTGTCTGGTAAGTGCACGTGCTACAAGTCTAAGCAACAGTGAAAGTAGCAAGTACAACAAACTACTACGAACTGAACAAGGAAAACAAGCCAAGCAACTACTGAACAACGAAATGAGGGAACTAGGCAAAACAAGGAACTGAGCCAAACAACTGTTGAATAGCATGTAACTAAGGAACCAAGAACAAGACAAGAACACAAGCAGTGCGGTAAAGATAATGCTAAGTGATAAGCGACAATGTCAAGTATTAACACACTTAGACAGTAACATCAAACATCTAAGTAAGTAAGCAAGGAAGATACAATTCTAGCATCATGGTCCAAGATAAGCAGTATTGTTGTGATCACACGTTTACCAGGATTATGGAGTTAGCATTTGCATTCGAGGGCAACGATGAATGTTTCATCCATTATATATCCAAAGCACACAGGATATACTACAAAGGAAGATACGTGTAACCACACGATTTTAGCACAAGTGATCTCAACTCACGAGATGGGTCTATCGCCCACACAAACTCGCCATGGAGTTTCTAGCGTCCAATCTAGTCTCACAGACAAGCATATATTTCTACAATGCACTTCAAGTCCCCTTTTATACTTACGGGATAAATCAAGTGTCAAGGGTAAACCGTGTGCCCAATGCAAACATACACGAAGATATTTAGGCATTTAAGTAGTAAAGGAATTTAATAATGGAGCCATTACGATAATGAAAATCATTGCATTCATCAATCCACAGTTAGGCTTAATTATGCGTATCCAATCACAATTCCTCCTTCCGAGGTACTTAGGCCCATCTGGCCTTGTGTTCCCCACAGGGCAACACGAGCAAAAATGTTGAGGTCACACTCAACATCTACGCGCTCTAGCACAACAAGCACAGAGTAGTACCTTGCCATCGAAAGCGATACAATATATTAACAATCAGGGATGCAACATACTTAAACAAGTGAGCTTCACTCACGAGATGGGTTCATCGCCCATGCTTAACTCGTATAGAGTTCAACAATATCGATTGGAAAATATGCCAATATCTTAACATAGTGTTTGATCCCAAACCTTTGTCGGGACATATCAAATACAAAATGCTCGACCTGTATTAATGTAATGCCAAGAGGTGAATTACCGTATATATATATATATATATATATATATATATATATATATATATATATATATATATATATATATATATATGCCGCATACGATTCATAGGGCGTTCGTGTCAATATATGTAAGTGCGAAGTATAATTGCTTAACCATCAAACATAAATGTTAATATTTACGTATCTCATTTCTATTCACGTGTAGATACGTGCAGGTGCCAAGTGGTATTCAACCATAACAGTAAACAAGTAATCGTATTATGATATCTGCAATTATGACAATGCAAGCGTATCAAACCTGTGCCCCTCTGCGCGAATTAAAACTTTGAATAGATGTTTAGATACAAATGCCTCGTGGTCCCCGCGGGTACACAACGAGGTCTTAGCCAGCTCATTCACGTGCTCAGCCTCACGCGACTCAAGAAAGAGCATGTTGCTGGTAAAGGCGATCTAACACCATTTTCATTTCCATCTCTAAAGTATCATAGTACGTGAGCTCTCTCACGATCATGGGGCCATCGCTCAATGACTCCAGTCGAGTCGCAACCCTCACCACGGGTTCTATGCCAATACCCATATGGTGTTTAGTTTCATTCATGTGTCGTATCAAGTGTATAGCACACCTTTGGTGCATTTTCTAATGTCTCAAGCATGAGACAATAGTGTATCATACGAGGTACACACTAAACAATACAATGTGTCAGGATGTGCCAACGTGCATAAGCCACACATTTTCCCACTTTTCGCACAAATACCAAAATGAAAGCAATAATATGAATACATATTTTCGAAAAGGCACATTTCAATGTTTTTGAGTGATACGAGGCTCAAAATACATATTCAATCACGATCACATGTGAAACGAGTTTCCAAAGCTTTGAATACGAATTTTCTAAGTATGCATATTTCAAACGTTATACGTCGGCTTATTACACATAGCGAGACCATTCACTTAGGGAATCCATGATGACAACCCCCACGAGTGTTGGGAATAAAGTTAAGCGTAATCCCATGCATATGGGAATTACATTAGCACATCCAGAATGTGTCATCTCACTCGCAGAACTCAAAAATGCCAAAATGATAGTTTTTGATGAAGCAATCAAAAAACCTAACACGTAGGAATCATGTATAGACACGTGGGCAGCGTGCTGCTTACCACACTCCTTACTTTAATACTACCAAAGCGAGGGCAGCGAAAGCCATGGTGGTCACCTCGGACCGACCACACGCTAGGCAAATCCAAAGCGGCAAACGAAGTGTTGATGAGTCCAAAACTCTAACCGTGGCTCGTTAGGTCATAATGCGGTCCCGTACCTTGCACAGTCAGTGCCAAGGGTACAACAAGGGGCTCCTGGACAGTGCACACAACTCGCAAAAATATTCCCTTTTTGTCGTTACGTCTTTTTTTTCTTACTCGCTTATCGTGCATTTTGGGTGGCGGCGAAACAGAAGCTGCAGAGGCCGGTGTTTCGGGCCCTCATACCAGGCCCATTTGGCCTGTCATAACCTCGAGCTTGAGCCCACTATGCTCATCCCAAAAACTACAGCGAGGTGCAGTTCGAACCTGAGCCACAAGGTGGCTAGCTAAGCCGCCCGAGTGCACTTAGCACCCGGCGCCGGTTGTTGTGCCATTCATTGGTGAAGACAATGGGAAAAGAGGTCTGGTTCGATGAACCAGACCTCGTCATCCTCTGCTCCTACCCCTGGTCTGATCCATGTGATCAGACCGGGGTCAACTACGAGCAGCAGCTCGCGGCTCAGTGCTTGAGCCGGCAGGCCACCCGTAGCATGCACCTAAGGGTGCGCCTAGGGCATCGCCTAGGGGTGAGCTGGGCCTAACGACCAGCTGGTCTGGTCCATGCTGGGCCAGACCCTGCTGGGTCTAGGTGGGATGCAGCCTTGGGTCCAAGGCTCGGACCAGCAAGCTGCAGCCTGCTAGGACGCCGGTTGCACAAGCTGGAGGGTGCGCCAAGGCGGAGGTGGCCCGAGTGCAGCGTGCACCCGGTTACCGAAGTAGGTGGGGCGACCCATGTGGTTCTCTTTTCCAATTGGTTGGGGGAAACACCCCGGGTGGGTCTGAACCCCTAGGTGGGTCAGACCACCATACTAAATGAGGAGGTTGCAACGCTTTGTGGCGGAAAAGAAATAACAATATATATATATATATATATATATATATATATATATATATATATATATATATATATATATATACATCTAGGCAGCAACTAAAAGGATGCCATTTCCGGGATACTTACGCATCATTTCGGCTAAAATACCAAACATGAGATGTGTGGAGCTACTCGTTAGCTTTACACAGAAACAAAGAAGTCAGAAATCTGTGCTAGGGTCTGGGAGATATTGCAGAAATACCGGACACCATTCGGGACATTTCTGGACTGCTGACGAAACCTAGTTGTCTGCCAATGACGGGTTTTTTTTGAAGACCTTGCGACTGAACCAGGGAAAGTAGTCAACTGCAAAGTCGAAGATATTCATCTAAGCTTTTTGAAATGTCCAAGAACACCCCGATCCGACCGGTATCCAGTGAGATACAACCATTTTATCAGAGGCTTCTCCGACGTTCCAGAAATACGAAAATACAAAGGGAAACCCATTTCGTGCAAACTAACCCGGTGTGTGTGTGTACATGATAGAGTGACATCCCATTCATTTAGAACCCCTATGAACCACATGAATCAAAAGAAAAACTGATTCAACCTTACCCCTCATGCTACATGGATTTTCCAAAAAAAAAATGAATACATAAGGTGGATGCTCTTCACCTTGGGGTCTTCCGGATTGAAGGTGGAGGAGAGTTGCTTGCTTGGGCTGGGGCTTCACCGCACCTTACACACCCTCACAAAAAGTTCAGCCAAGTGAGAGGGGAGAGAAAGAAGAGAGAAGGGAAGGGAGGAGAGAGAAAGAAAAGGGAAGAGGAGGGCCAACCATTGGACCCCTTCCACTTTTCCCCAAATTTAAAACCACCTTGAATGGTTGGAATTGAGTGGGGAGGATGGAGGGTCCTCCATCCTCACGCCCCCCCCCCCCCCCCGTCTTCAAATCTCTCTCTAGGTTGACTTAGAAAGGGCCCACTTAATGGCCAACAACTCTTCAACCACTCCCTTCCAATAATGCTACCTAATCCCCTTAAGGTCTCCTTAAATCAAGGACTCATGTCTTCTACTTTTTGACCTTTCAAAAGCCATTTGAAAATTCAATTTTTTTTTTTTGAAGTAGCATGGGCTGAGCCCATGCTCACATGGCCTCATGCCACCCACTTCCTCAAATTTCCAAATCAAACCTTCTTTTCCAATATTTTAAAAAACCTTCACTTGTTTTATTGTAAAAGTCCATTTTGACTCTCTCTTTTTTTTTCTAAAAGACTCATTAATCTATATATGTATTTATTATTATTATTTTTTTGAAACACCCATCATGGTAGCATGGTCTAAGCTCATGCTCACGTGGGCCCCATTCTAACCACTTCCTAATAATTCCAAAAACAAGCTTTCTTTTAAACCTTTTTGAAAAACCTCACTTAGGTTTTGTAAAATTGCATTTTACTCATTTTAAAAAACCTAATTTCTTTCTTAATTAAAAGCTAGGTTTTTAATAATCCAAATGTTTTATTTCAAACTTATTTTTCATAAAATATAACCTAAGTGTTAAAATCATTTACTTAGGTTTCCAAATCCAATAAATTTTGTCCTTGCTACGACCCGTATTTTATCG
This sequence comes from Nuphar pumila, assembly GCF_984573655.1. Lineage (NCBI taxonomy): Eukaryota > Viridiplantae > Streptophyta > Magnoliopsida > Nymphaeales > Nymphaeaceae > Nuphar > Nuphar pumila. The sequence continues at coordinate 24,041,979 of NC_143256.1, read as the reverse complement.
ACGTACCCTTTTTTGCCAATTTACATAAAATAACAAGGTATTTTCCTCGTTTAGGTTCCGAATTCGGAGAATAACAAATTTGATATATTATAAATCTAGTCTAGGGATATCGAAGCTTGATTCATCATGGTTTGCCCTGATTCGCCTCGTAAATCAAAATTACGTGATTTAGGACCTCGTATAGCTATATAAGCACAAATTACGATGAATTCTCTCAATAATACAAAAATTTACCAACACTGAAGCACATCACATATGAAAATTTTCTCAGAAATATCATGGCTCTTACAGTGAAAAAGAGAAAAAGAATCTGCATGCTCAAGAGCCAAAAGAACCTTCTTCGATTTGTTTATTTTTGGTTAAGATGCCATAACTCCAATCACTTCAAGGATGAGTATGAATTATCACATCAACTCTAGAAACTTAATGAAATCCCACAAGGCAAAAAAAAACAGAAAACAATCAGAACGTGGGGATCCATTTATAACACTTTCTCAAGACCCAATCAAGAACTACCTCTTGATAACATTTGTGAAAAGTCAACAAAATAAAAAAAATGCTCAGATTCACCACTTGAGAAAACGCAATCACCAACACGAACTCTCTTTAGTAAATAAAAAATAAAAGAACCACAAGTCGACCAAGAAACTCCACGATCGCAAAAAATCAACATATTTGTTCCATAGTTTTTAAGAAGCAAAAAACTAAGAAGAAAAATTACAACCCAATTTATAAAAAGCCAGAGACGATGCAAAAAAATGTATTTCCAAGTCTATTTAATTTAGAAAATAAATGTTTTAGTAAGCAAAATGAAACTACAAAAAGAGTAAAACGACAACATGGGTATTTAACTATTTATCAAAAGAAGCGATGAAAAACAGAAAAAATAAATAAAGAACAAACGCCAATCAAGAAACTTCAAGATAACAAAAAATTAATTAAAAAAATCACATACCCACTTAGTAAAACCAGAAAGAAAGCAAGAAAACACTTTGAACACATTAGAATCTCTTTCGAGTGCATTGCCAGAATTGCTTCACATAAGGTCCATCGTAGTTGTCAAAGTTGCCACTCTGCCAATATTTTTTTTTTGCCACTATGGTATTTGTTGTCTTTGTGTGTTTCTCTGATTAATGGTCTTTCTAATAATTTTTCTAACAAAAGACAAATGTCATACGACAAGCATAATTATCAAAATGACCGATCATAAGTCCTACAAACATAAGAGAATAAAACACTGCAAAAGGACATAAACAACAGTTAATAAGGAAAAACAAGGATTTGCAACCATTTGCCTCAAAAGTTTCAGCCTCAACACAATCATCTAGGATGGAAAGTCATTTAAAATTCAGATCATGGTCATCAATAATCACCATAGAAGTAAACCAGAGAAATAAAACATATTAACATAGACTGAAGCTAATCAAAATATGAATAAAACATTAACCAAAGATATATGCAGATACCAACAGTATAAATTTTTTAACTAAGAAGACCTACCCATCGAGCATTTGAAAGTAAACGCCCTAAACGTCTCAAAGACACACCACTGAACTTATCAAAGTTTTCTTTTGTGTCATATCCCTTCAAGTACTTAAACAAGAAATCGAAGATTAAGCAGTTTTCTCAGCACTGTACATTACCAGTTTTCTCAGCACCATGCTTAAGAACAAAGTGTATTTTTAAAAATGGAAGGGGGATTTCCCCCAGCTCTTTAAAATTAAGCAAGAAAACACAATTCCAAGGGGGAACAACAAAAGGGATTAGCCTAATCTAATCTGGATCAACAAATTGAATCACAACGAAAAACAAATGTAGATAATCGAGAGAGCGGAAGAGAGAACGAAGGAAGGAAGAAAAAAAGAAAGACAGTACCTCCAGTGGTGTGGCAAGGGAAAGAAATGGGCATTGGCTCACAAAGATGACGGCGTCAGTGAGCGTTTGGGCGGCCGGGCAAACGTCGGGATTGGCTGCAGCCGCGGACGCCAGTGATACACCAAAATAGGAAATGACCATAAAACCCACAACGAGGGCGACGTAAGTCGCAGACGGACCGCGATGCTCGCAGAAATCATTCATCTTTGTCACCATCTCATCTCACAGACGCATCCGTTTCACTATCATATCCTATAAACCCTAACCCAACAACACTACATGAGGGAAGGTAGAAGGCGAACGCCCAGGAATCCGAAGCCTCGCAGAAAAGGGTACTCCGCCTCTTCGTACCTCCGATCAATCACCGACGTTGACGCAGAGAATGTCAATGGCGACGTCGTCACTTCCATCCCTTCCCTCGCCCTCTCCGCCATCGACCTAACCCTATCGTGAAAGGAGGCGACTGCGTACAGTGAAAGGGGGGAAAAGTATAAAGGAGGTGAAAAAAGTGTACGCCCTAGATGAGTAATAAATAAAAAATTAGCGACGGAAAGAAGCTGTCGTAAATTCGTCGTTAAGTAGCGATGAAAAAATTATGTCGCTCATCCCTCACTAAGTTGCGAGAGAGTTTGCGACGGATATTTTTCATCGCAAATCCATCGCTAAACTCGCAAATAAACGACAGATTTGTGATGGATTTTTTTTTCATCGCTAATTTCGCAAATATTTCGAATGTTAGCGACAGATAGTTTTCTCTCGCAAATCCGTCGCAAATTTGCGACAGAAAAAATCTATCATAAATTTTCATCGCTAAGTAGCGTTTTTCTTATAGTTGGCCAACAATATAGAATTATGGTATTCTACAAGGGTTTTTACGCTCATAAACGACTATGATCAATATATCCGACCTAGTGTTATAGTATGCTATAAGTGAGTGTTAGATTGAGAGAGTTAAAGAGAGAATTTAAAATATACAAACTTCATGTGGTGGGTTGAAAACTAAATTCAGATCAGGGGCTTAGAGCCTACTATAGTTGTAAGTTAAAGTCATTTATTGCTTATAAATATTATTTATTGAGTTATAGACTCACCCCCCTATATAATTACAATTGTAGGTTCCAAGTACACTAGTGCAGGTAGGACGTGATGAGTTACTTTGATTGTACAACAAAGTTATTTGTTAGTTTTATTTTTTGTCATTGAACATTCATGTAATCTTTTTTTTTGTATGTTATGAATGATGAACCTTGTTAAAAAAATTGAGTCTATTAAAAAAAAATAGTCATATTTTCTCTGTGTGAACTCTGTATACTTTTCCTATGAGAAGTAATATCAACCGGACCTAGACTCTAAAGGTCCTGAATCAAGGTGTTACACCTTTGCTCTCACAGTTTCAAGTCGAAGGCCCAGAACCCCTTCATGCCAGAAACCCTAGGGAGGAAGAAGAGGACTTAGGTTAAGGCTTGGCTTGGCTGAGTGCAAAGAGAACCCTTTAAGTTTGTAAGTTGTAACCTATTTGTAAAAAAATGAGATTTATAAATTAAATTTTTGTCAAAAAAAATATGATTTACTTGCGGCAAACACTGTGCCGATATATCATAATATTTTTGTGAGATATTGTCACAAACGAAGAAAATCGCAAGATTTTGTAAATCTCGTGACAAATTGCCGTTTTAAACTTTTAAAATATTTTTTGAGATATTATCGTGAGATTTTCATAAATCTCATGATATTTGTCACTATGGGTGGGAATAGGTGCTTTCGGAGCACCCTATCATTACTAATAATTACTACTATTACCATTGTCGTCATGCAATTCTTGTTGTTATCGTTGATTGTACTCTCTCTATTCTAGTTCTAGGATCAATGCCGAAACATGTGTCTAATAATTAGATCAATCAATCTGTATTATATATCAGACATGGATTCTCAGTTTTTTTCTTTCTTTTTTTGATTGGCAAGCTGGGGTTAGGTAGACTCTTGTCAGTTACAAAGCAAAGTTACACATTCATTACATCTCTCTCTCTCTCTCTCTCTCTCTCTCTCTCTCTATATATATATATATATATATATATATATATATATATACATACATACATACATACATACATATATCACATGCATGGGAGTAACAGTGAACTACATTTTGTCCATTGTTACGTCAAATGCAAGAGCACAACTGATCGCCTACATGATCAATGGCATCCATTTTTTTGCATAGAATTATGATTTAGCATTGTCTTGACCACCACTAAAGACTTGGGCGAAAAATAGGTTTTTAGTGCCGGTCAAAGATGGCCACTAAAAGTGTTTTTTCCTTACACGCAATGCAACTGCTCGTGCGATGTTTCATCCTATATTTTGCTGTCAGCCATTACACTGCGCTCAACTATATATATATATATATATATATATATATATATATATATATAGAGAGAGAGAGAGAGAGAGAGAGAGAGAGAGAGAGAGAGAGAGAGGCCTGGCACTTTTTGTGCTTATCGAGCTTTGGAAAGATTGTTTCTATTTTTTCTAAAATCTGACCATACAGATGTGATCTACATGATTGATTTTGTGTGAATCGACTTTTGGATCGTCTGATTCCAACACCAAGTTAGGTTGTAATAAGATTCAAGAATCAATGATCTACAATTAAAAAAATATTCAACGCTTAAAAAATCATCTTTTTTCTCAAAAAAACATGATCCAAGTGCGATTTTCTAGCAAATCGATCATGCATAACACATCTATAGGGTCAGATTTTTGAAAAACAACAAAAAACCTAACCAAGCTCGGTAGGCACGAAAAGTGTGAGGCACCTACCCATTTCTCTCTCTATATATATATATATTATATAAATAAAAAATATATATATATAATATTAGTTCCCCTATACTTTATGGGTGTGTGGTACTCGGTCATGTTAGTTTTGAGGTATTTTTTATACGAAAAATAATTGTATTGTATGATACAAATAATGCATTTTTCAAATCCACCTGATGTCCAAATTCATAATTTTTACTGTAAAAAGATCTTTTAAACCTTCACACAAGCGAATTTCTTCCGGATATGCAAACTTCCTCTCAAATATCCAAATATGTAAATTTTCTCTAAAATATGCAAAATTTCTCATAAATATGTGAATTTTCTCTCACACATTTGTGAATAACCTCTTGCTTGTGCCCCTTTATGATTTTATTAAAAGGAGGCTCACACATTTTGGGGGCATTCACAACCATGAGCTGCGAAGGTCCCTAAAATGTGCACATCTTTTTAACTAAATACTCTCACATTTGCGAATGTCCTCACACATTTTCGAACTCCGACTGATGCCCCTTATGTGATTTTAGTAAAAGTAGCTTACACATTTTGAAGACCTTTGCAATTCATGGTTGTGGATGTCGTAGTGTATTTGCGAATGTTAGGACATGTTAGGTAAAGGGCCTTGTGCCTAATATTAGCAAAACTGCCGCTAAAGATTAAAAAACCTTTAGCAGCAATTCAACAGGCTGCTAAAGTTCTTTTGTCTTTTAGCATGTGAGAATCCACCAGCATCTCACCAAGGAAGTGGTAGGCAGCTACCACTCACTATATATTAAAAAATTAGAGGTCATTTAGCGTATATTACAATCATTTTCCATTTTTATGAGGCATCTATGAGCATGCTACAGTGTACCACAGATTTAGTTCTAATATTATTCCAAGTACGGTGGCAGAATGATTAGGCTGCAAGCGAATTATTGCACATACACTAAAACTAGTTATTCCCCATACATTGCTACAACATGCTTGAAAGACTGCTAAGCTCCAAAGACATATATCTTTATTTCCTCTCTCCTTTATATCCTCGCTTGTGTTCCATTACCAAGGCCCTCTTATTTAAGGAGAGAGTTTTGCATTATTTCACTTACTCCAAGGGAAAACCTTGTTGCTTAAATAGTTCATTTGACATTATCTATGTTGTTTTTCTTGTAGAATTCAATGACCCAGAAATTGTAAGCACGGCATATGGGTTTGATACCGACGAACCTAGCAGCCTTTGCCAAAGCCTCAAACTCCATCTCTGTCCTCTCCTTCCCACCAGAATTCAGTGTCATCATTAAGAGGTCAAGCTCAAATACGTTCGATGTAGTGAAACTGTTGCCTACCATCTCCGGCACAATCATCTCCATGACAATCACCTTGCCGTTCTCTGGCAGAGCATTCCAGCAGTTCTCCAACAGTTTCAAGCAATGGTCATCTCCCCAGTCATGAAGAATCCACTGCATGATTGAGCCTTCAGAGCTTATTTGTTGGTTAACATACTTGAAATTAGGGAAGCACATCAGGCCGTGTAAGCCCGGGCTCAACTTGGTCATGTCTAGCTAGGGCTTATTCGATAGAACAAGTGAGCTGAACCGGTGCATCAAGCCCAGGCTTGTCACTGTAAACAAGCCAGGCTTGATTAAGCCTGGAGGCCCCCATTGATCTCATAGTACTAGGCTTGTTTCATGCAACTTTAAAAGGAAAGTGTTGAACTGGCAATCCCAATATAATCATTTTTCACTATGAATGAAACAAACGTCAAATTATCATACTGGGAAAGTGTCATGCTAGTACAAGTGAACCCTAGTTTTTCTCACCACCTATCACTGTTTAAGAAGGGTGAGCTGGTAGGGTTTTGAAAAGGGAACTAAACAAACGAGCCCTACTTAATTTATCATATTGCTTAAACAAAAGTCAAAAAAGACAACCATAAGGGAAAGGCATCAAGCTTAGCTCAGGCTCCAATGGAGCAAAGCTCGGCTCAAGCTCAAGCTGATGAGCTTGAGCCTTTTGTATTTTGGACAAGCCAAGCTTATGAAGCCCGTGTCCATGCTAGGCTCACCCAATGTGCACTCCTACTTGAGATTTGTCGTGCAAATTTATATTTATGCTTTTATATATTTTATACATTTGTATATTATATATATATATATATATACATTTGTATAATTTTTATGTGCCAAGATTTTCTTGAGAAAGCCAGATTTTTCAAAATATTGTGAGGTTTTACCTCACAAAGATTTTGCTGAGAACGAGATTTATGACAGTGGCCATCCCAAACGGGAGAAGAATTTCGTAAGAAAGTTACAGTAGGAAACCATTGGAAGATTCCTTTTTTGGTTTTCGAAATAGAGATTTCCAAAGTTATAAGAGTTTCAGGTGGGATCATTTTAATTTTCAGCCTGTGCCATATGCTAACTTGAAAGTTTCTAGACCATGGAAATACCCAATGATAGATTTATAAGAAACAAACCTTCATGAAGATGGCTTCTCCGCTTGGTACACTGGAAAACATATCGCCGCCAACATGTTCTATTCCTGCAACAAGAGCACAAAAGCATCTTGATAATCATCATAGAGATAGCTGATATACCAATATTTTAATGAGCGTAGATTAGCAAAGTGAGAGGGAAAAGAGAGGCAAGGTTGGGAGCAGATGTAGTGCTCGGGGCAGAACACCTTATAATGGCTGCCCCTATTAAAAGGAGGGGCTGCCTCATTAAAAGTGGGGGCGAACCCTCAACACTGGACTACGACTCCGCAAGGTTTAGGAACAGAAATGGATCAATCATCTTAAAACATTGAGACCAGATTGAGACTAGACTGGATTGGTACACTTATATGCTCATTTCTCTACACTTACAAACTTACGAGATTTACATTTACATGTAAATAGCCTAATGACTTTGGATCTTTTAGCACATAATAAGATGTTGAGAGGGGCCTTTTAATTACCTTATCCAACTTGATCGGTCCATTTGAGCTGGATGTCCACCCCAAGTTCGTACTATTGGAATACCAGTTCTATCTTTCCCCAGCATTCTCAGTCGAGATATGGGGAAAAGGAGTACACACACATGACCAAATTTCAGCGATATATATTTTGAAAATATTGATACTTTATTTGATAATTTAAAAAGAATTTTATGATAACCCAGCAAAATTGTGATTTTTTTTTCAAACTTTTTATAAACTTATATGCACTGATAAGAAAAAAAATTACTTTATCACAACATTTTTTTTTGAAAGGCAAGCTAGGGTTAGGCATACCCCTACCAGTTAAACAACTATACCATTGGGTTTTGAACCTGCAACATCCCAACACAAGGTGACGTGCACTAGCTGCTCCTACCAAACATTCAGAGCCCCCGTTGGTTTATCACAAGATTTTTTAATCCATCGAAAATCACAATGTTGACACTTGTGATGGTGGTGCAAATTTCGTAATGTATTTATATCAATTATTATTCTTAGGGCATGTTTGCAATGCCCTGTGATTTTTATAAGTTGTGATTGTTTTTGCCTTGAGTCTTGTGAAAGTTGGTCACAAGATTGAGCTTGCCACCAACAATCACAACTACTTTCTCAGTTGTGACTGTTCATCACCACCTTCGATTGTTTTTGTCAATATTGCAAGAATGCAACTTCTCAAGAAAGAGAAAGCTCTCCCTTCTATTTGTCATAATCCACACATTTATTGAATCTAAACTTACCAGGGAACTGCGGCGCATCATGGATGACATGCGGCATGTCGAAATTGATGGCCTTGATTTGTGGGTACTTGGCTGTAATGAGGCTCAAGTTGGCTCCTGTCCCTCCCCCAACGTCAACCAAGGATTGGAGACCCTGGAACCCAGTGTAGTTTTCTAGGATCTTCTTCATGACCATGGTTGAGTGATGGTGCATACCCTTGTTGAATATCTCATTGAACCGTGAATCCGTGCGATGGTACTCAAAGCAGCCCATGCCATAGGCTTTGTTGAATGGGATACCACCCTCCAGCACTGCATCCTTAAGGTAATACCAACTCTCCATGTACACCTTGTCCTGGACCACTAGGAGCAGAGGGCTGAGAGATACACCATCTTGGTCTCGGAGCAAGAATTTGCATGGAGGACCCAGACCGTATCGCCTATTCATTCCATCGGATAACACATAAGTAAAGGTCCACATTTGTTAGTGAGTACGAGTTGAGCACATGGGCATGGACCACGCCTCCATGGGCATACTTCTTTACCCTATGGTCATTGTTGGGGCATTGAATGGGTTAGGTTTTTCCCAACCCAACATGATGCCTTGGATGCAACTGCTATATATGGCCTGGAATGCGATGTGCCCCACTTTTTTTCTTAGACACAGCTCGTGCTATTAAATTGAGCATGCTGAACCATAGTGACAAATATCGCGAGATTTATGAAAATCTCGCGATAATATCGTGAGAAATTGCCTAAAAGTTTAAAACGGGAATTTCTTGCGAGATTTTCAAAATATCATGAGATTTATGAAAAAACATAAATATTGTGATTTAAACGTGATATTTACGTTTTAAACGGCTATTTATCGCGAAAAAAGTGTACTTTTATTATTAAATAAATTTTATTAATATTTTCTTTTAAAAAATAAATTTTTTATTTTTTAATTTATTTTTTTATTGCCAAGATTTTGCCAAAAAAAATGAGAGATTTAAGAAAAAAATTTAATTTCTCACGAGTTTTTGAAAAACGAGAAATTGTCGTTTAGAACGTTTGTCACTATGTGTTGAACACATCTATGAGGCCAGATTGGGTCAAAACAACTTGCATCATGATATTCCAACAATATATATATATTAGTAATGATAATCCAACGGTTTAGATAAGGTTTAAATTTTAAGGGCTTTCCTTTATAAACTATTTTCAAACAATTAAATGAGGTAGGAGTGGCGGTTTTCAAAGGTGAAATCAATGAGAGGAGTATCTGAATGAGTTCCTCTCTCTCTCATCCATAAGTAGACATGAATCATGTGGTTGAATGACAATGAATGCATAAAATGGATGGATAATGGACATGCATGCATCCATGTTTATCAACTGACTTTTTCTTAAATTTCTAGAAAACATGATTTTTGTGTCTCTTCCTCTTTCATATTTTATAAATGGATACACAGGCACGAATGCATGATTGGATTGTAGACATGGAAGCATGGCATGAATGCATTATGAATGATGGATGATGGAATGGATGCATGAAAGCATGGCATCAATGCATGATGGATGATGAAATGGATGAATGCTCTCTCTCTCTCTCTCTCAATAATGGACATCGATGCATGATGACAAAGTTGAAAACTATGAGAGAGAGAAAAATAATAAAGAAAATTTTTGAAATCCACTCACACCACCACTCATGCCTCCTTCGTTTAGTTTTCAAAAGGTATTAATAAAGAAAAATAGTTGAAATTAATGCCTCCACCCCCTCTTTCATTTACTTATTGAAAGCCATTAAAGATGAAAAGCTATACAAATTTAAATCTCATTTAAACCGTTGGATTGAAAATAATTCAATGGCATAGATGAAGGAGTAGGTGCTCAGGGAGCACTGTATCATTACTATATATATATATATGCGTTTCTTAGGCTCCCTTTTTTGGTTAGGTCTAGTAGGCCCTTTCAAAAATCATAATTTTAAGTATTTTTTCTCACGTCTATAGGTTTTGTTTAGAGGGAACAGACTTTTGTATCGCCGAAATCTGACTTGTATACAGTTTTTTTTTGTGATCTAAAATCAATGGCTATGAAGGTATCAATTTTTTCTGGCTCAAAAATATGTTTTTTTTATTTATCAAAAAAGCATGATCCAATAATCGTTTTCCACTAAATCGAGCATGCTAAAACACATGTAACAGTTCAGATCTATCATAAAACACTTAAAACCTATGGGGCAAAATAGGTCAGAATGAGAAATGGGACTTAATATATATATATATATAGAGAGAGAGAGAGAGAGAGAGAGAGAGAGAAAGAGAGAGAGAGAGAGAGAGAGAGAGAGAGAACCTTTGGACTTTGCCTCCTGGGGTGGTCGAGGAGGAGCACGTGAGCATTGAATGTCCGGCTAAGAACTGGAGGATCCGATCCAGCATGGTGGGTGCATCTGGGTTTTTGGTGGGCAGCTGGGCAGCTATCTCGGCAGTAGTGAGCTGGGCTCCCTCCCCAGCTTTGGCCATGATCTCAAAGAGCTCCAACTCTATGGCAGCCTTGAGGGTCATGGGCAGCACGGAAGAGCACACCAACTGCATGGTGAGCTCGCACACCTCGTCGTCTGACATATGGTTGGTGAGGCCCCTGCGAGAACCCATTTGGGATGGATGAAGATGAGCTATTTTTGGCTTGATGATTATGCCAATAAGGGAAAGGCAGGAGCTTCTTCCTTTCATAGGTTCCATGAGAGGAGCGTACCACTCAATTTAAGCAGCCAGACCGGGCCCACCTCTTTGATGGAGTGCGAACCGCCCACAAACAGTGGCCCGGTGGGCCCCACTATTTGTACAATGAATTGAGAGTAATGAAGTCAACGGACGGTGGTGATTTCTTTTTACCAAAACGGTGGTGATTTCAAAAACATAAAAAAAAAAATTTGTGTTTTTGATACCACCTCAAAATACTCTCTGCAGATTGCCAGGAGCTGGAATTTTCAATGATACTAGTTGCTAGAGTAACGTACGTGTTAAGACAGCCCATGTGTGATCTCTGTGTAGTTGATTTTATAAGGCTGCGCTCATGAAGTGTTAGATTTCAATACATGGTGGGTTTTTATAACGTTTGAAAAAATCAACGGTCCAAAATTTTTATAAAATTTTGAGGCTCTAAATGTGATGTGTGGATTCCTCATAAATTGCAAAAAAAAAAAAAAATACAAAAAAACCCCATTTAACATGTTTGATTTAAGGGGGGCCCTATTTCTCATAGTTGTCATATTGTTTTTTTTTGTTGTTGTTGTTGTGCATAACATGAAAACCCGATGCCCTTTATCATTTAGAATGGCCACGACCGCTCATTGTATGCAGTTAAGGCTGCAAACGGGTCAGATTCAGGCTGAATCCTGTGAGATCCAAATCTAAATCTGAAATGTAAAATGCAAATCCAAATCTGGATATGAATCTGAATCAGATCCGAGAATGATAGATAATGCTGGATTGAGGAAAAAACAAAACAAAACAAGCTATTTACACATAAAAAATGCATTTGAGTCAGATAAACTCCAGACCTGACTTAAAATGCTGAACTGAATCGGACCTACTACAATAAAATGGAAAGCTAGATACTTTGGACTCGATACTTTAAAATTGACGCAAACAGCGAGTATTGAAGTCATTGCCGACTCCCATAGTTGACTAGCAAGGAACTGCATTTAACTGCTTGCTTTGGTGGTTAGAAAAAAAAAATAGAAATAAACTTTGTAAGCTGCCTAGGAGGGCGTTTGCATGTCACGGAATCCCTTTCGTGGAAACGACTCCCCAAGGAATCCGTGGAATTTTGGCACGGCCGTCGATGGTTTTTCGCAGAAACGGTGGATTCCACTATTTGTAATGTCACTGTGGGCCCTGAATTCCACTGTCTGTAATGTCACTGTGGGCCTTGCAGAAACGCAAATTCCTTCGATGCATGTGTTTTCGCAAAAAAGCAGCCTACTTTTTGTGACACTAACAAACACATCTTTAGTGTCAGATCATACTAATCGCAGGTCAACATCCATATGGATACAAAATCCAGTATCAAAAAAGCATTTGTTAGTGTATCATAATCGAACACTTCAAGAACTGATCTCTATAAAATCAAATACACAGATGACATTTCTACGGTCATAATTTAAAAATAAAACAAAAACCTTGTTAAGTACTTATCATTTTGCATCTACCCATTACTCTCATAGAGAAATGGGTAGGTGCAAAATTGATACTTAATGATACATGTTAAATGGATTTTTCAGCTCTTTAGGTGGTTTTTTGCAATTCTGACCCCATAAATGTGTTGAACATAGTCGATTTATGAGAACTTGAATTATGTGTTTTCAATGAAGAAAATATGATATGGGAGCCTCAAATATTTCTAAAGATTTTAGACTATTAATTTTTTGAACCTTATAAAAAACCCAGCCATGTGTTGATCTCGATAAATCAACTACATAAATCACATCTATAAAATCAGAATTTAAAAATAAAACAAAACCAAAAACTTGGCACGTATCATTTAGATCCAACGACCAACATCATTGTTATTTAAACTACCCTAAACAATTTTCCATCTCCCTCTTCTTCTATCACTCTTTTGTTTCCCACCCAACAACATCACTATTATTTAATGTAATACTCGTGGGTTTAAAAAAAATGTTTTAGATCCAACTCGGATTCGGATTTGATTTTTGGTATGAATCCAAAAAATATACTAATAAAGATACGGTAAAAAAATCAAATTAAGATAAGACCTAATTATATGCAAAATGGTGAAGGCAAAAACGGATCAGAATTGAAAATATCATCTCAACACAATTGAATGGAATAGAATCTCAAAATTGCATTGATTCAATGTTCAAAACATGAGATCTATCATTTTAGGTCATTGATGATAATGAAAATGATGTAAAAACATAAATAAAAGCATCTAAAATGAAATTAAGAGCATTGGGGGCATAAATTAAAATTAAAATGGCCCATAGAATGTAGAGTTTGATCTATTGAAGATCAAATCCTAATTCTAAATGGCTAAAATAAAAATGCACATTATAAATAGAATTAAACTAGATCTACATTGCTATTACACGAAATTTAAAAAAATACAAGAAAGAAGAGAAGAAAAAGAGGATGATTTTGAGAAAACGAAAGAAAAAAAAAAATTAGAAAAAAGGAAAGAGAGGACCTACCTTGGGCTGGAGAGATTTTTTTTCCTTCTTCACTTCAACCACCAAGAGAGGAGAGAGAAGGAAAGAGAGATCTAGGAGAAGAGAAGAGAAAGAGAATTTCTTTGATTCTCTCAATTTCTCAATCTCCAACTTGTTGAGAAGAGAGACCCTCAAGGAGTCTATTTATAATTGAGAATATTGAGGATAGATTTTGCCAACATGATACATATGAGACTAAAAAATCTCAAAAATGAGGTGCTAAGCCCATGTGGTCATTTTTATTTTGTTAAATGGGCAAGAATGCCCTTTTAGAAAAATTTCCAGGATCATAACTTTAGTTTTGCCAAAAACATGGAAAGGAACCTGAGCTGGCTGCAAACATGATTTATTTGTGCTATTTTCTTTTATCTACACGATCTTATATCGGCCTGCAGTGACTGATAAACATCAAATTTTTGATAATATATACTATAAATTGCTTTTTATTTTAAGTGGTAGTATTTATTTAATTGATAATGACAGTTTCTCAATTTTAGCAGCGGGAATAATTTTGTGTCGTAATTTTTTTTATGATTTCCTGTTTTTTGGTAGTGATTGGGTTAATTTTTTTTCCAGGCTTGAGACTTCCTCTGCAAACCTTGCTGATTCAATTCTACATGGTGGTCTGCCTGTAAATGCTACTTCCCTTGCACCATCTCGAATAGAGGTATTCGTTTTTGCCATTATCATGCTTGTTTATCATATGAAATTGGCTAAATGTGCTCTTGTTTGTATCAGACTGGTAAAGCTTTTACTGCAAAGGGAATGCAAGTGCTAGAGTTTGTTGGCAAGGAGACAATAGACTTACTGATTGATGAAACTGGCATTGAAGTCGAGAAGGATCCTAAGGAGACTGAGCAGCATAACGACGAAGAGCAATTCTCTGAGGACGTTTCATTTGATCGATGCTTTTACATATATGGTGGTCCAGAGCAGCTGGAGATAAGCATTTTTATTGATTGAACCTCATGCCCTGTTGCTTCTTGAAGCATTCAGGTGATTAAATGTGTCACGTCAGGAACTAGAAGTCTTATCCAATCATCACACGCTTCTCTTTAACCGTAAGATGGCAAAATTGCCATCTGAGCAGAAGGCTTTTTATGATGGGAAGCTCAAGCAGGTTAAAATGATTCACTTTAAATACTGAAAATGAGGATAGCAGCTTGGATCCCGACAAGGGAAAGACTGTTGAGACTATTGAGGTGGGTGATGGTAATGAGATGAAAGCATTGTGCGATTCAAGTGTCAGCAAGGCTGCTGAGATGGCTGCTGGGTAAGCCTTTCCTCCACGTCATCCTAACTTGGAAAAAAAATTTGTTCTTTTCCAAGTGTCAAAATCTGTGTGGCTATGTTCATGATTTTGTGGGTTGAAGATTGCTCGTCCTTGGTTTTGGTTTCCCATGGAAGAGCACGTGAGAGGGTGCTGAAGTGTTGGTGTTTCTCTTTGCTATGTGCTTGATTTTGAGGATGACTCTGGGGTTTCTCCTTCTTGATGCCCTGTTGGGGCTTTAGCGGTTGTGCTGAAGCAGCTGTGCCTTAGCGGGTGCGCTTGCGGGCTAGCCATTTTTTGGTTTTGGGGGGGGGTTCGCCCCTGCAGCACCCACCTTTGCTTTCCCTCTTCCCCAGGAAGCGAGCCTAGCTCGGTTATGGCTTGCTCAGCTGTGGGCTGGACAGTGCCTACGGTAGTGGCCTAGCCTCACTGGGTAGGCCCGGCTGAGTTGAGCCCGATATCAATAACGAGCCCAGCTCGGTCCCCGCCTTCAACCTGGTCAAGCGCAGTCCAGCTGAGCCCAACTAACACCGAGCCTAGCTCGGTTCATGAGCCTGGCTCGTTCTTAAACCGAGCCCAGCTTTGTCAAGAGGAAATGTTGGGTTGCCTCTTACTTGGCTCAACAAAGCTGAGTTTGACAAAGGTCGAACTCAGCTTCATCCATTTTTGTGTTACTGAGCCCGACTCGATCAAATTGAGTCAAGCTTGGTCAAACTGAGTCCAGCTTGGTCAAGCCTAATCAACACGGTTCCTTACCGAACCAAAATGGCTTTTTTCATGCTCGGTGATCAAGCTCAACTTCTTGCACCGAGCCCGGCTTGGTCCGGTCAGCTCGAATTGGATTCAAGTTTGACCCCTATGATGCAATCATTGTCACGATAAGATTTTAATATTATCCTTTATGTAGCACAACATAATCTTCTTAGCGTTGCACACCGACTCAATGGATGAGACACGCTTACCAAAGCATAACCTTTTAAAAACCTACGCTCAGAACCGTCAGCGAGTTTAACCATCTCTAAGGTAGGAGAAAGTTACATACCAGAACAAATAACAGAATACTTCTAACTTATATATATATATATATATATGCTTTTAACTTAAGAATGTAATTTTGTGTATTTTTATCTATTTAAATTATGTCATTTACTTTGCCGCTCTACAATAATCTATGTCACACGAACTCGGCTTTGGAGGCGACGCACCCCAACACGGGTGTGGCTTTGGACACGAGGCAGACTCGGTCAACAAGTGTCAAACTTGGTGAACAAGTATCGAACTCGATCAACACACCTGGACCGAGTTCGTCCATATTTTGGACTCAGTCAACTTTAATCGAGTCTATTTATGTCCATTTTGTAGGACAAAAATGTATAAAAACTATTTTTTTATCTTTTATATATTTTTTTAAAAATATATATACTGTGCAACTGTACAGTCTGTCTTTAGAAGAAAGATTGTACAGTTGCACAGTATTTAGCAGACTATGCAACAACACAATCTTTAGATATATTTTTTTAAAAATATATATACATATATATACCCGTGTTCCCATGTCCAAAATTTTTGAAATTGAGCTGCACCTGTACCCGCACTCGCACCCATGTGACATAGGTTGTAATGTGCGCAAGCGACTATTACATAATTTATTTATCTGTTATACGGTTTTGTACATCATGCATTGCTTACGCAATTTATTTAGCCGATGTACGATTTCGTACATCGTGCATCTCTTATGCAATTTATTTAGCCGATATATGGTTTCATATATCACGCATTGCTTACGCAATTTATTTAGCTCGATGTGTGGTTTCGCACATCATGCATTGTTTTATGTTATTTACTGTCATTGTAATGTAATGCGCATATGCTTATGCTTTAATATAAATGTATTATATATATATAATTACTTTGTTAAGTATGCTGTTTTGCGTACTCCTACCTACTTTATATTAGGATTGCATTTAAAAACACAGACTTGCGCATCCTCGTCAAGTCTTCATTTTTAAAAAGATTTTACATGCGACTTTTCAAGCTCGTATTATTCACTGTTTCGAAACACAAAAACAAGTATTTGACGTTTATGTATTCGCAACTAAGTCTTTCCTTTAAACCTGCGTAGCAGAAAAGCTTCGACTACATAGCCCTAAGTGGTACGTACGTTCATTTCTTCATTTTGGTATCCGAAATGACTCAGATATTCTTTGGAAATTTTAAATGATGTGGGAGTTTCTTTCTGAGAAATGGATATCCCTCTCATCGTAGTGGTACTATCAGACATGCATGATATGTTAGTACTACGATGATTAGATGAGGGGTTTACGAAAGCCTCGTAGTGTGAAAATGCGTGATGATTAAAAAAAAATTACATAAATGGTGATGATTCGTCTTCATAGGCAAGATGCTCGATTTGGTTTGAAAGACTAGAGCATGTAGAATGAGGCGTCAGTTAAAAATAGAACCTAACATACTCATTCATCTCTTTGGATCCGTCAAGGAAGGAGATGTGATGATACAAAAACTTTGATGGATAGATTGTTAACAACTACGTTTCTCGAGTAGCAATTGACTCGGTGTCCCTGGTCATCGGAGTTAGGGGACAAAGCTATAAAAAATTATCCTGAGTGGCAGATCTCATAGACTTCTGCAAAAGTTTGGATGCATCCCTTACCATGTATCTCTCTGAAAAATTCTCTTTCGGTCACTGTCTGTTCTTTTAGAAGCGAACTCAACTAGTTGTTCGGAGTATCAAAATAAATAGAATAACAAAATCCTAAGCAGTCTCAGTTGTTTCTACGTTTCTCTTGTCTGTACCCTCAAGACAGTAATATCGAAACAAGATTATCATGTTCATTTTACTTATTCTGAATTACAGATCATGAAAGGAACAACATATATGTTAGTTTTGTTTTGAATTTTGATATTTATGCATCTACCAGATGTTTTATAAGTCTGACTCATTTTATGAGATACAAGTGATGATTAGACCAGTACGACAAGCGATGGCGTGATGATATTAAGATCCTACTTTCTCTAATGTCTCACTTTTGAAGACATTCTATAATTTGGTATAATGGTTTCTTTGAAATTTTGACTTTTGTGTCAATTTTAATTATTAAAAACATTATTTTGAATCTATATGGTTTCAATGATTGTATAGACATACAAATCCGTTGTATAATGAAAAATTCACCAGTAATGCGCTCAAAGTCAGTCCATTGACTTGTTATTTTAAACACTATTTTTGGCTGAACTGCCATAAAAATAATTGATTACAAAGTTTTCAAATTTTTCATAAAAAGTTACAAGTTCAAGGTTTTGGGGTGTTGCATTTAAACTACCCTAAATGTGTTCTCTCTGCCTCTTCTTCGGGCTCTCTTTCGTTTCCCACTCCCTCTCCCTCTTCCACTTGTTCCCCACTGTCATCAAGAAGCAGTCCATTCTTCAACCGAGCACTGCCAGACAGGCGAGCGCAACCCTCACAGGCATGCATTTTCTCTCTCCTTCTCGTTCCCCACCCGGGACTCTGTGCTTCCCATCTCTGTCTCTCTCTCCATCTCTCTCCCGTGCTCTCTTTCCATATGTCTGCACACCTCTCCTTTGGCATCCCTCTGAACCACTCCTATAGCTGCCTGTGCCACCAATCCGTGGAGCCCCCTCAACCTCCAAATCGGGCCGAGCCCCATCAGATGCACACTGAGATCTAACCTCTCTCTTTTTTGAGAAGGCACGCAACAATTCAAAACATAGCTACCAGACATTGATCCCCCATTCCCCTCCACTCTCCAAAACCTAGCTACCAGACGTTGATGGTATAAAATTCTGAAACATTTCTTTGTTTGAGGTTTTGAGTAGGCAAAAAAAAAATTGGACCGATATTTGAGTTTTTATCTCTTTATTGTGTGTGTTTTTTTATTTTGTTGGTCATTTTCTCCTCCATTGTTTGTAATCGGGGTTTTTGGAAAAAATACAAAAAAGTTTGTATATATTATCTTGTTCTTTGACGTTTTTTTCTCCTTTAATGAATAAACTCTAGGATTTGAGGCAGAAAATTGGGATCTTTTCCATGTGGGTTTTAGATTTCTTTTTCGATGGCAATTCTGCTTCAAAGAGTCCTCGCTTCTTGTTTTCATTCAAAACAGTGGATGAGACTTTTATCTCACACAGCTCTGTGGTTGAAGCTTGTGGAGGTTATTTTTGTGTAACAATTCCCCTTTTTAACTATTGCTTTCTACATTCTTTTACCGAAGAACAGGAACTTTATTGCTTATCCAATACAGTTATCCTGTTAATCTTGGTAATATTATGATTAATTCATTGTTTCTGATACTCAATCATTTGCTATATTAGATACACTCTTCCAGGATTTCATCAACATCTTTCTCTTTGACACTTGATATGCATGAGATCATATGCTTATTTAAAATACACTGCCAGTCATCTTTTCTAAGTTTCACATGCTTCCGACCATAAAATAAATTTTTTTTTTAAACAGCATCTCACCCCTTATTTTTCATAGACAAGAATTAAGTAAATGGAAATCTCATTGTAGAAACATGATGATATCGATATGTGATGCAATAACACTAGTAAAAAGTAAAGCACATGATCTCAGCTCAGAAACTTATTACATAACTGAAATAACTGGAAAATATATGAGATTAACCTACAAAAGTTAAAATATATGAGATTATTCTAAAAATATGAGATTAACATATAAAAGTAACTAAAAAACTGATTACATAATTGGAAAATATATGATATTAATCAACAAAAGTTAAAATATACTAAGAAAATGATTACATAACTGAAATAACTGAAAAATATATGAGATTAACCTACAAAAGTTAAAATATATGAGATTATTCTAAAAAATATGAGATTAACATATAAAAGTAAATAAAAACTGATTACATAACTGAAAAATATATGAGATTAACCAACAAAAGTTAAAATATACTAAGAAACTGATTACATAACTGAAATAACTGAAAAGTATATGAGATTAACCTACAAAAATTAAAATATATGAGATTATTCTAAAAAATATAAGATTAACATATAAAAGTAACTAAAAAACCGATTACATAACTGAAAAATATATGAAATTAACCAACAAAAGTTAAAAATAGATTAAAAAACTAATTACATGACTGAAATAACTGAAAAATATACGAGATTAACCAACAAAAGTTAAAATATAGTAATATACTAAGAAACTTACTACATAACTGAAATAACTGAAAAATATATGAGATTAACCTACAAAAATCTTTTTGATTATGTCTCAGAAGTCTTGTTGAAAAAAAAAATTGCACCTTGAGGCACAGAGGTGTAAAGAGTCTTACACACAATCAAGTCTACAAACAACTTGACAAAACATACATTCACCCAATATGGTAAACCAAAATAGCATACAAAATGCTCCACAGCACAAACATAAGAATAGTGCATAAATGCACTTGAATCTGAATATGTAAGAGGTAAAACCCTCTACCTTTTAAATTAAATTACAATGGGCAGCATGTAGGGGTGGCAATCGTGTCGGGTTGGCGGGTCAGCATACCTCAACCCGAACCCGACCCGTTTATTAAACGGGTCGGCTGTGGCAAACACGAACCCGACCCGTTTAATAAACGGGTAACCCGACACGACCCGCCAACCCATTTAATAAATGGGTTGGGTCGGGTTCTCAGGTTCGCGGGTCAGGTTGACGAGTCGGGTTCTCAGGTTCGCGGGTCAGGTTGACGGGTCGGGTTGGCGGGTCGACGGGTTGATGGGTCGGGTTGGCGGGTCGGGTTGGCAGACGGGTTGGCGGGTTGACCCACCCGCCTAACCCGTTTATTAAACGGGTCAGCCGGGTTGGCGGGTTGGCATACCCCCAACCCGAACCCGACCTGTTTAATAAACGGGTTACGCGGGTCGACCCGTTTATTAAACGGGTTGGCTTAAGCCCAACCCGAACCCGCCTAAGAGGCGGGTTGGCGGGTCGTGTCAGAAATTGCCACCCCTAGCAGCATGCCCTTATTTATAAAGAGATTACATGAGAGGAACTATTGGAATAGTTGTTGGGCTACTCCCAACAGCTCTAATTAGAGCCGTTGGGAGTAGCCCAACAGCTCTATTCAAACAGTCAACATTTTGACTGTTTGACAGAACCTAACAAAAAGGTCGTTGGTTGTTTTGACAGCCCAACAGCTCTAGTCAATTATGACTGTTTGACAAAAAGATAAAAAATAAGAAAGAAATAAAATTACAAAAATAAAAAATAAAAAGGTATTACAAGAATATAAGTATATACTTTAAATATATAGTTATATACACATATATATATACATATACATATACATATACATACTCTTGTATTACGAAGAGTATATATATATATATATATAAATATATATATATATATATATATATATATATATATATATATATATATATATTCAAGTATATACATATATATGTTATTTTCTAACAATCTCCCTCAAACTTACGGTGAAATCACTGAAAGTTTGTCAAGTAAAAAGTTGAATCTTGGTGAGCACAGTGCCTTGGTGAAGAAGTCAGCAAGTTGATATTCTGATGTCACATAGGGAAGATCAATAGTCTTCTTCAAATATTCTTCACAAACAAAATAGCAATCCATCTCTATATGCTTAGTTCTTTCATGAAACATATGATTTCGAGCAATGTATATTGAACTCTTATTGTCACAACACAATCTTGTAGGATTCTGAAGGTGAATCCCCATATCTGAAATCAGTAGTTTTAGCCACATGACTTTCATAGTAGTAGTTTTCATTGCTCTATCACTACAAGAAAATTGTTAATTAGCGACGGAAATTAGCGACGGATTTTTCCCGTCGTTACTTAGCGACAGATTAGCAAGAGATAGAATCTGTCGCTAATTTGCGACGGATTAGCGAGGAAACGACTTTTATCGCTAATCTGTCGCTACTTAGCGACGGATTAGCGACTGCATGTTTTTGTCGCTACTTTTGATTACAAGAACACCATTTTAGCGACGGATTTAGAGAGGGAACTCTGTCGTCGCTAATCTGTCGCTAATTAGCGACGGAGTAGCGACATAATATATTCTGTCGCTTTTTTGGTATTTGGGTTTCGCGACGGCTTAGCGACGGAATTTTTCCGTCGCTAAGCCGTCGCTAAATGTCGCGTAAATCCCTAATCCCATCCCTCTTTCTCTTTTCCCTGTTTCGCTGTATTGCTCCCTCCCGCCGCCCATCGGCTCTCGCCACCGTCCGGCCACCGCCGCTCGCCAGCCGCCGCTCCCCGTCCACCGCTCGCCAGCCGGCGCTCGCCAGCTGCCGCTCCCCGTCAACCTCCCGCCACCGTCCGGCGAAGCGCAGGTAATATTCTTCTTCTTCTTCTTCTTCTTCTTCTTCTTCTTCTTCTTCTTCTTCTTCTTCTTCTTCTTCTTCTTCTTATTCTAAACGCAGGGGGTACGCCCCTTCCCTGCCAGAAACGGAGGGGGTTTAACCCCCTGCCGTGCTTTCCGGCAGGGGGGGTCGACCCCCTGCGTTTCCGGCAAGGGGGGTCGACCCCCTGTCGGAAAGACATGGGGGGTCGACCCCCTGCCGGAAACGCATGGGGGGTCGACCCCTTGCCGGAAACGCATGGGGGTCGACCCCCCTGCCGTAAAGGCACGGCAGGGGGTCAACCCCCCATGCCGGAACTGCCTTTCCGGCAGGGGGTTTAACCCCCTTCCCTGCCGGAAAGGCAGGGGGTTTAACCCCCTGCCGTGCTTTCCGGCAGGGGGGGTCGACCCCCTGCGTTATGCTGCCTAAGTGACTTGTCAAAAAAAAAATTCTGTTTTTGAATGCCTATGCTGCCTATATGAATCGTTTGAAAAATAAAATCTGTAGTAGGAATAACATGCTGCCGATGTGTATTGCTTTTGAAAAAAACAATCTGTTATGAGATATATTATGCTGTCTATGTGAATTGGTTTCAAAAAAATCTGTTTTTTAATGCATATGCTGCCTATGTAAATCAGTTTGAAAAAAAAATCTTTAGTAGGAATACTATGTTGCCTATGTGTTTGTTTTTAGAAAAAAAAATTGTTATGAGATACCTACGTTGCCTATGTGATCTGTTTTGAAAAGAATTTTTGTTATGGATACCTATGCTGCCCATGTGATCTCTTTTTAAAAAAAAAAAAAGTTATTATGTGATCCCTATGTTGTCCATGTGATTAGCTTGAAAAAAAAATTGTAATATGTGTATATAAGATGTCCATATGGTTTTAAGTGTAGTTTGCATATATGTTGTCCATATGGATTTTAAGTTGAAATTTTTTTTGTAATGTATATATACAAGTTGTCCATGTTGTTCAATTTGTTAGTTTGTTAATGTCTACTGGTAGTTAGTTTTACTTCAATTTGTTTTCTTGAAATCTGGTTAGTTAGAGTATTTCAATCTATTAGTGTTTTATAATTATATTTTTCTTAGATAGATTGGTATTTAATGTTCTCACAATCAGTTAGTTAGATTAGGGCTATTTGAATTCTTTATGATAGTGGTGGTTAAACGGAGTTCACATCTTTTCTAGTAAACTAATTGATTGATTTACTATTCCTTTGCTAAGTAGTTCAGATTAGAAATTGTCTATGACTTTATGTTAGTCGACTGGTTCAACATGTTATAGCTGGTTTGTTAAATTAGCATCTTCTAGTTAGATTTGGCTTAACATATATACTATTTTTCTTTTCTCTTCTTTCAATTAGTTAGAGTTGTTTTAATTTGTTTTAATTTGTTTTAATTTTTTTAGTTAGTGTTTCATCTTGTTTCATGATTAGTTAGTTTGTTACTTAATTTGTTTTGTTTTTGTGCAGATTTTTCAACGGAACCAACTCGTGCTCGGCCACCTGTGGTAAGTAAATGACAAAAACAATGCAAATCGGGTAAATACCCGTGGTGAGTAAGTGATGCAAACGTATCACATGTTATTTAATTTATTGAATGCAGCACTTTATTGTTCACACACTCACTTAGTTGTTGATATCTAGGACTGCTTTGTTGGAGTTCGGAGATCATGCTGAGCATGATTTTAATGTAGAAATATGGAAGTGTTCTTATTTTTGGAGTACGGAGTCCATGCTAAGCATGGTAGTAGTTAGTGAGATATTGAAGTGTGTTTGCTGCAGGTACATGTTTGCCATTTATTTGATATGAATGATTATGATGTATTGCAATGTTTGATGTAATTGTATCAATGCTTGCATGTAGTTACTTTCAATTTGATTTTGACTTCCATGTGAAATTTTATAATAAAAGCATGCTTCAAATGATTGTATCATGTCATTAATAGTTTGCACATGAAAATATTAAGTTATCAATGCATGCATCAAAATTCTTGTTATTGTTTGACATAGTATATTGCATGATAAATTTGATATTTTCTTCATCGTCGCATTCTGATTGTTTTTTTCTTAATTCGTTAGGATACTATTCGTAACATCATACGACAGAATGACTGCAAACCGTGAATGGATGTACCGTAGGATAGTGGACAATGAGTTATCGCATGAATATATGGATGGTGTCGATAGTTTTATTGAATTTGCAACGGCGAGTGTCAGTACGGTAGATCCCACAGGTCGGATTAGGTGTCCCTGCAAGATTTGTAAGAATAATCGATTTGTAGAACCTCATGGCGTTAGACATCACCTATACAGGAAGGGTTTTGTGAGTGATTATCAGAACTAGGCGTTTCATGGAGAAGAATTTAGAAACGATTTTGATGCACGGGTGAATGTGGTGCACGATAATCCATATACGAATTTGATATTTGATGCTGCAGGAACAGAACTGGGTTCTGCTATGAGTTCTAGTGATGTAAGAACTGTCGTAGATGAAGAATCACCAAACGATGCAGCTAGTAGATTTTATGATTTACTTAAAGATGCTGATGAGCCACTTTGGAACGGTTGTGAGAGTCACACTATCTTGTCTGCAGTTCTTCAACTAATGAATTTGAAGTCCGAGTATAATTTGAGTCAATCATGTTTTGACCGTTTGTGCATGATTGTGAAGAGTATGTTGCCTAAAGATGAGAAATTGCCGCAAAATTTCTATCGTGCGAAAGTTATGGTCAACGCTCTAGGTATGGGTTACAAAAAGATTGATGCTTGTCCAAATCACTGCATGTTGTATTTCAAGGAGCAGGAAAACGACATATCATGCCCGTCATGTGGGCATCCTCGGTTCAAGCCAAAGACAAGAGGCAATGGTAGCACGAGATCAAATGAAGTTTCATACAAGTCGCTCCGCTACTTTCCTATCACTCCTAGATTGCAGCGATTGTATATGTCTTCAAAGACAGCTAAACACATGAGATGGCATGCAAATAAAGTTCGACACGATGAAAACAAGATCACGCATCCTGTTGACGCTGAAGCTTGGAAGCACTTTGATCGTACTCATCAGAACTTCGCAATGGAAGTGCGAAATGTTAGACTCGGTCTATGTACAGATGGATTTAATCCATTTGGGGGTAGATCAACTCCATACTCATGCTGGCCAGTATTTGTAACTCCATACAACCTTCCACCAAGCTTGTGTATGAAACGTCCAAATCTTTTCTTGTCTCTGTTGATCCCTGGTCCGACCTCACCTGGCCAAAATCTTGATGTATATCTAAGGCCATTGATTGATGAATTAAAAGTACTGTGGGATGACGGTGTTACCACGTATGATGCCCACAAAAAACAAAATTTCAACATGAAGGCCGCTGTTCTATGGACAATCAGTGACTTCCCTGCATATGGTATGTTATCTGGTTGGAGCACACATGGGAGGTTGGCTTGTCCGTACTGCATGGAGGATTCCAAAGCTTTTAGATTGAGGCATGGAAGGAAGCCTTGCTAGTTTGATTGCCATCGTCGATTTCTACCCAGCGATCATCCGTTCCGACGTCAAAAGAATGCATTTACAGCAGGCACAACTGAAATGGAAGGTCCATCCTCAAGATTGTCTGTCATAAAGATTTTAAGAAGATTGCGATACTTTCCAGATGTATTAACAGATACCCGCAGTCCTACACCCTTCCGTGGATTTGGGAAGGAACACAATTGGACGAAAAAATCTATTTTTTGGGAACTACCGTATTGGCCGACCCTATTGATACGACATAATTTGGATGTGATGCATGTAGAGAAAAATGTGTTTGATAATGTGTTCAATACAGTAATGAATATTAAAGGAAAAACGAAGGATAATCCGAAGGCCCGTATGGATTTAAAATTAATATGTAAAAGACCAGAATTGGAACTCAAAGAGTATAATGGCAAAGTACTGAAACCAAAGGCGAAGTACGTGCTCGGACCTGATCAAATAAAACATGTATGTCAATGGTTGAGACAACTGAGATTTCCAGATGGATATGTCTCTAACATTGCTCGGGCTGTGAAGATTGACGATGGACAGTTATATGGGTTGAAGAGCCATGATTGTCATATCTTTATGCAACGATTGATACCCCTAGCATTCCATGATATGTTAGACAAACCTATATGGGGGGTATTGTCTGAGTTGAGCGGATTTTTCAGAACATTGTGCGCATCGGAGGTCATTGTATCAGATTTAAATGCATTGTAATACTTGATGTGAGTTGTATTGCAATACTTGGTGTGAATGATTAAAAATTTTATTTCAATGTATTGTAATACTTGATACGAATGATTCGAATGCATTGTAATACTTGATGTGAATGATTTCAATTATCTGAATGTATTATAATTTATGCAATTAACGAATGATTTGAATTAGTGCAATACTTGATGTCAATGATTTGAATTATTTGAATGCATTGCAATGCTTAATGTGAATGACTTGAATGCATTGTAATACTTGATGTGAATTATTTGAATGTATTGTATGACATATGTTATTTGTTAGAATATGGTTCGTGGAGGTTATAGTGGTCGCTCATCCAGTAGTAGCCAGGCTCAACCTTCATCTTCACGGGCTCCTGTGATAGGTATATCATATAACTAATTAGATGCTTGATTAGTTCAAATGCACATTCTGAGAACTTGGTGTGTATTTTTTTACAGATGATGTTGCGCCTGTACACGACCCACCTACACCAGTTGATCGCACAAGTCAACAGCCAACACAGGAAACAGGGTCTTCACAGACTGGCACAAGAAGACTCATTCGAATAGTGTATATCGATAATCGACCGTAAGTATTTTGTTTTCAATTATTGCATATCTTTTAAATATTTTATATTGATATTTACTGTGTAATAATTCATGTGCAGCACGAGGTTTGAGCCACAAGAAGTAGTACGGGAGATTAAGAATTCACTTCTTCAACATCTACCAGGACCAGTTGCTCAATGGAAAGAGTACCCAAAGGAGGTATTAGACAGATTGTGGTCCTCATTCATGGTATACAGTTGTTCCTCATAGTTAATGTGTTTCATATTTAATTTATTTAAGCAATGTCTACTAACTTTCTGAAAATATTTGTAGGCTTCGAATCGCTTTGCAACTACGGTGGAAGAAAATGATGCAAGGAAGGTGTGGCAGAAGGTGGCTGCCAATCGATTTGCAGACATGCTGCACACTATAAAGACTGCAGCAAAAAAAGCATCTGGCGTAGTAGATGATCCATTATTGTGGAAGGGCCATGGTCCTATTACTATCAGGAGAGATTACTGGGATGAAATGTGCGATATGTGGGCGGAAGATGCATTTAAAAATCGCTCTGCGAAGGCTTCACAAAATCGATCGAAGATGCCCGAAGCCCATCTACACACAGGTGGATCTAAGACATTTGGGAGCCACCTAAAGAAAATGGTAACTCATTAATATATAATATTAATTTTATAAGTATAGTTGCAAATTTGTGTACTAAATCTTTTGTCATTTAACTTCGCAGGAAGCAGAAAAAGGAGACAGTGTACCATATAAGGATGTGTTTGTAGAAACACATAAACGGAAGACCACGGGAGTCTTCGTATCAGAGAAGGCGAGAACGACAACGGTATGTATTAATTCTATTAATAATCATTGCAATATATATGCAAGTCATCATAATGTTATCATTAATTATTAATGAATACTTTAAACATTATTTTGTAGGAGGCATATGAGCAACAAATGGTAGAGCGATATGGTGAAGACGCTACTCAGCATCCATCATTTGATCCTACAGCATGGGTGACTGCAGCAGGTGAACCCAAAAAAGGTCGCGTGTTCGGGTTTGGGAGTAATATGAACACTTCACCAGTTATTGGTTCTTCCAGTTACGGCTCACCAACTTCTTGCGCCGACATAAGCTCCAAGCAGCCGACTATTCTTTCCGGTGATGATGTACGCGAGATCATTAATGAATCACTGAATAACTACTTCCAATACACCGTCGCCCCCTTTCTCCGAAATGAGATCAAGGCCGCTGTTCAGGATAGGGGATCTTCGATTCCAGGTCCCTCTCAGGTATAATCACATATATAGTTTTTTTGACTATCTTAAAGCACATCTGAGCATGGTAGAATCACATATAGAGTTTTTCTAGATGCCTTAGAACACATATGAACATGCTATAATCACATATTCAATTTTTTTACTGCCTTAGCACACATATGAGCATGATAGAATCACATATAAAGTTGCTTTGCCTGCCTTAGAGCACATATGAGCATGCTATATTCACATATTCAATTTTTTTACTGCCTTAGCACACATACGAGCATGATCGAATCACATATATAGTTTTTTGCCTGCCTTAAAGCACATCTGAGCATGGTAGAATCACATATAGAGTTTTTTTATATGCCTTAGAACACATATGAACATGCTATAATCACATATTCAATTTTTTGACTGCCTTAGCACACATATGAGCATGATAGAATCACATATATATATATATATATATATATATATATATATATATATATATATATATATTTAACTTTTTGTCTGCCTTAGAGCACATATGAGCATGATAGAATCACATATAAAGTTTTTTTGATTGCATTATAACACATATGAGCATGCTATAATCACATATTCAGTTTTTTGACTGCCTAAGAACACATATGAGCATATTATAATCACATATTCTGTTTTTTGACTGCCTTAGCACACATATGAGCATGCTATAATAACATATAGAATTTTTTAACTGCCTTAGAACACATATGAACATGTTATATATCATTTATGATAGAATCACATATAAAATTTTTGGCTTTGCCTGCCTTAGAGCACATATGAGCATGCTATATTCACATATTCAATTTTTTTACTGCCTTAGCACACATACGAGCATGATCGAATCACATATATAGTTTTTTGCCTGCCTTAAAGCACATCTGAGCATGGTAGAATCACATATAGAGTTTTTTTAGATGCCTTAGAACAGATATGAACATGCTATAATCACATATTCAATTTTTTGACTGCCTTAGCACACATATGAGCATGATAGAATCACATATAGAGTTTTTTTATTGCCTTAGATCACACATGAGCACATGATAGAATCACATATAGTGTGTAATTTATTTCATTATATTTTGTTTATCAATACTGACTGTTCTTTTCTTGTGTAGGCTGCTAGCGATAATCAGGGTAGTGGAGCTGAAGGGACAGATAAAGACAATGAACAAGAAGACGCACAAAATCTTGGCGATGATTAGAGGACTTTGTTGAAGAAGTTCTATTTTTTTTATTTTTCCTAATTGTAATTGTTGAATTGTAAATAATTAAACTTCTTAGTTTTAAGGTGGAACGATTAATTATTATAGATACTTGTTATATGAATTTTTTTGTGTGGTTTGTTTTTTATTTACAGGAAATATAAATTGTACAGGAAATATAAATTGTACAGTTCTCCGTAATTAATTTTTAAATAAAATTTTTTTGATTTTTTTTCGTTTTTGCGACGGATTAGCGACGGATGATTCCGTCGCTATTCATATTAATCTAGCGACGGCTTAGCGACGGAATTAAATCCGTCGCCACGCCGTGGTCGCCGTTTAGTACCGATGGATTGGCGACGGAATATAGCGCTCGTTATTCCGTCGCAATTAGCGACGGACTTGGCGACGGAATTATTCCGTCGCCAGTTAGCGTCGAAATATTCGCGACGTAAGCATACTGTCGCCGCGTTGTCGCTAATCCGTCGCTAACATGGTTAGCGACGGATTAGCGACGGAAGGTGGTCGTCGCTAATCTACTGCTTTGTTGTAGTGTATATTCAGCTTCTGTAGATGATAATGACACCTTTTGTTGTTTCTTGCACCTCCATGAAATCAAAGATTCACCTAGAAATATACAAAAACCAGTTGTTGAGCACTTGTTATTTGGATCTCCTCCCCAATTAGCATCAGAATATGCAATAAGATCTAAGGAGGAAGAAGAGGACAGAAAGACTCCCTTATTTATAGTGCCTCTGATGTATTTAATAATTCCCATGACTGCACTCATATGAGCTGATATTGGAGCATGTTGAAATTGACTGGCTATATGTACAACATGGGCTATGTCTGGTTTTGTAATACTTAAATACATAAGAGATCCCACTAGCTGTCTGAAGGGAGTTGGATTGTCCAAAGGAACTCCATCATCAACTCGCATTTTCATTCTGACAATCTCTGGAGTATCAACAACTTTATCATCTGAAAGTCCTGACTTGTCAATAATATCTGAAGCAAACTTTGTTTGTGACAATATGTATCCTTGGTTAGAGTATGAAACTTCTATACCAAGAAAGTATGTTAGAAACTCAAGATCTGTCATTTCAAAAGAATTTTTCAAAAACTGTTTTACTTTCTTGATTCCCTCCTTATCACTACCTGTAATCAATATATCATCAACATATAAAAGTAAAATTATAATACCAACAGAAGAGTTCTTGATAAACAAAGTTGTATCAATATAGCATGGTTTAAAACCATACCTTGTAATAACATATCAAACCAAGTTTTAGGTGCTTGTTTGAGGCCATATAATGCCTTTTTTAATTTAAACACTTTACCTGAAGGAATTATTAATCCAGGTGGAATATCCATATATACTTCCTCATTGAGATTCCCATTTAAAAATACATTTTTAACATCCATTTGAAATATATTTTAATTTTTAATAGCTGAAATAGCTACAAGCATTTGAACAGTGCTCATCCTGGCAACAGGAGCAAAAGTTTTTTCGTAATCTACTTTGTATTCTTGAGAATATCCATTGGCAACTAGCCTGGATTTATGCCTTTCCAATTATCCATCACTTTTGGTTTTTACTTTAAAAACCCATCTACAACCTATTGTCTTCTTTCCTATAGGTAAATCCAGAATTTCCCAAGTATTAGCATCTTTAAGAGCTTCTAATTCTATGTGCATAACTTTTATCCATTCAGGTAAATTTTTTGCTTCATTGTAACATGAGGGTTCAAAATATGAGTGGATAGCTATAAGACATGCTCTATGTTTAAGAGAGAATGAATCATAAGACACAAATTTATTTGGGATTCTTGAGGTTCGTTCTGATCTACGAATAGTGGTTTGTTCTGAAGGAATTTCTGATGCTTCAAGATTACTTTGATGTACACTTTCATTGGATGCATTTCGATTTCTTCTAGTGTATACTATTGGTTCAACTGTTGTTCTATTTTCAATAAGAGGTTCTACATAAATATTTTCATCATTAGACAATAGTTTGAACAAGAAAGAATAATCAGAGTTTATGTCTTTCGACATGTTTTCTTCAAATCCACTTTCATTTTCAACAAAATTAACATTCCTTGAAATGAGAAGTTTATCATTTTTGGTATCATAACATTTAAATCCTTTTTGTGTTTATGAATAACCAATGAACGCACAGGAAATAGCTTTAGAAGATAGTTTATCTCCTTTATCATTCAAAACATAACATTTGCAACCAAAGACTCTCAGTCTTTGATAGTCAGATTGATATTTGAATAATTTTTCAAAAGGAATTTCATTAGATAAAGTTTTGGAAGGCATCCGATTTATAAGATATACTGAGGTTAATGCAGTTTCAGCCCAAAGATTTTTTGGAACATTTTTAGCAATAAGAAGTGTCCTTATAGTTTCCATAATATGTCTGTGTTTCCTTTCTGAAATTTCATTTTGTTGCGGGGTTCTAGGACATGATCTTTGATGTAAAATTCCTTCATTTTCTAAAAATTGTTTAAACTCATTTGACAAGTATTCTCCTCCAGAGTCAGTTCTGAGAATTTTGAGTTTACTTTCAAATTGATTTATAATCATGTTATGAAATGTTTTGAAGGTTGCAAATACATTTGATTTATACTTAAGAAAGTAAATCCAACAATATCTAGTGAATTCATCAATAAACACAACATAGTAGGAGAATCCTCCTTTAGAGGCTACAGGAGAAGGACCCCATACATCCGAATGAACTAATTCAAAAGGCATTGAGATGTAAAAAGTTCTTTGACCATAAGACAAGACTGTCATTTTATCAAGTAAACATTCTTTGCATTCAAAATTATCTTTACAAAGATTCTTGGTAATAGGTACAAAATTTAATTTCCTTATATTTGGATGCCCAAGTCTATGATACCAAGTTCGTATGTCTTTTGTTTGGGCAGTGTTGCAAAATGATTCATTTGGAATACAAAGGAAATCCATATAATAGAGATCTCCTTGCCTAGAACCTTCCCCAATCAATTTTTCGGACTGGCGATCCTGCATCCAACATTTACTTGATGAGAAAATGACATCACATCCATGATCCGAGATTTGAGAAACAGAAAGTAGATTAAGATGAAGTTTTGGTATAAGTCTTATTTTCAGAATATAAAAGTTGTTATGTTTTGACAAATCATTTTTAAAAATTCCAACACCCTCTATTTCCAAGGCAGTACCATCGGTAGTGGAAATAAATGATACATTTGAATTAGGTTGACATTCGGATAGTATAGATCTATGTGGGGTCATATGAAAAAAAGCTCCTGAATCAAGAAGCCAAGAGCACATACCAGGAGTAGAAGAGGTTACAATGGCCGCTCCTGAGGTAGATCCTTTAAGCAGTGGTTGCAATGTCTCCGTCAATTGAGATAATGATTTGGTGAGGTCTTTGAGATTCAAAGTATTTTCATCTTGTTTTGATGGTGCAGCGACAACACACTTTTCTTGAGGCCTATATTTGTATCTAGGACATTGAGGCCTAATATGACCGAGCTCATTACAATTATGGCAAATGATTTTTTATTCTCCTCGATTCTTATTAAAATGAGAAGATTTATATGGCTTGATATAATGTCCTAGTTTTGATGCGGCAAGTGCGCAATACTCTTTTTGACCATTGCTAAAACTAGCAAGCACACTAACATTTTTACTCATGTTTAGCCTAGTCTCTTCTCCACTAAGTTTAGTGAGAATCTCATGAATAGGAGAAGGTGATGAAGATGATAGCAAAGAGGGCCTTGTTTGTTCAAACTCGGGTCTCAAACCATAGAGAAAAGCGAAAAGTTTATCTTCTTCAACTTGAACTCTCTGCATTTCTATACGCTTTCCTTCCCATTTGGGTTCAAATTGGGCAAGTTGGGTCCAAATGAAAGATAACTCCATAAAATAATCTCTTACATTCTTATCTCCTTGTTTAATGTTTCTAACTTTTTCTTGGAGATAATACTTGTGAGCCATATCTTTTTCGGTAAACATACCTCTAAGATATTCCCATGCTTCATTTGCCTTTTTGTAACACAAAAGGTTTGAGGCAATTTTTGTCTCAACTTCACTAAGCATCCATGAAAGAATTTTGGCATTTTTCATTTTCCATTCATCTAATTTTTTGTAGTATTCTTCCATCGCTTTATTTTTTTCTTCAAGACTAGTCTCAATGTTATTTTCACCTAATGTAATTTTGGGAGTGGGTTCAAGAATAGTACCTCTTACAAATCCCCACAAACCTTGACCCTTGATGAATGTCTCCAAGTGTCCCGCCCAAATGTTATAGTTGTTTCCTTCAAGTTTGAATGGCGGAATGAAGTTGGAGTTGCTTGTATTGTGCGGAAAAAATTCACCCATGATAAATCCAAAGAAAAAAAGAACCACCAATCACGAAAGAGAGAAGACACGCTTTACGAGGTAGCTCACCCATGCACGGTTGATCATACACCAAGCTTTGATACCACATAAAGAGTCTTACATACAATCAAGTCTACAAACAACTTGACAAAACATACATTCACCCAATATGGTAAACCAAAATAGCATACAAAATGCTCCACAACACAAACATAAGAATAGTGCATAAATGCACTTGAATCTGAATATGTAAGAGGTAAAACCCTCTACCTTTAAATTAAATTACAATGGGCAGCATGCTCTTATTTATAGAGAGATTACATGAGAGGAGCTATTGGAATAATTGTTGGGATAGCTGTTGGGCTACTCCCAACAACTCTAATTAGAGCCGTTGGGAGTAGCCCAACAGCTCTATTCAAACAGTCAACATTTTGACTGTTTGACAGAACCTAACAAAAAGGTTGTTGGCTGTTTTGACAGCCCAACAACTCTAGTCAATTATGACTGTTTGACAAAAAGACAAAAAAATAAGGAAATAAAATTACAAAAATAAAAAAGTATTACAAGAATATAAGTATATACTTTAAATATATAGTTATATACATACATATATATATATATATATATATATATATATATATATATATATATATATATATACATATACATATACATACTCTTGTATTACGAAGAGTATGTATGTATATATATATATATATATACATATATATATATATATATATTCAAGTATATACATATATATGTTATTTTCTAACAAGAGGTCCATGCCTTTTGCGCCTCAAGGCACGTTTTTGATAACACTGGCCAGAACCATTTACTTGAGTAAAATTTTTCAAAAGAGAAACAAGGTAAAGAGGTCCAACATTTACATGTATGGATCCTTCGAGAATGGAATCGGATCCTTGAAGCTGTTACCAGATACACACTCTCTGAATTTACAAGAAAATCCCAGCACAAGCAGCAATTGCAATAGCAGTTAGCAATATCAATCTAATTATTTCTACTGTAAACCCCCCCCCCCCCCCACACCTCACCCCACCCCACCCAAAAAAAAAAAGAAAAAAAAAAGAAAATATGCGCAGGTTAGGGAGACAATTGCATAGGTTATAAAAAACTCCTTAATTATAGTCATTTGAATCCCCATGATGGTTAACTCCACAATTGCAATTCTAGTTCTTAATAAGTCCCTTTTCTTCATTAAGGAGCTTTTGTGTAACTGTGTGTTGTGTGTGTTGTGTGTGTTGTATGAGGGAGGGGGTGTTCCCATTATATAAGTGTGTGGAACTGAATTTCCTTATGAACACCCAAATTCTTAATAAGAGAGTGAGGCTTTAAATCATTACGTTGCTCACCACCAAGCGTAATTATATCCATTTATATGGGGATCTTGTTATCATAGTAAATTTTTTCTACTGTCTGCAGCACAAGTAAATGCAGCTTCATTGTCCAATTTTCTGCTTCAAATCCTAGATTTTATTCATTAAAGCAGAAAACAACAGAAAAGAACAAGATAATATACAAACTTTTTTGTATTTTTTTCAAAAACCCAAATTACAAACAATGAAGGAGAAATGACCAACAAAAAAAAAAAAAACACACACAATAAACAGATAAAAACTCAAATATTGGTCCTCTTTTTTTGCCTAGACTCAAAATCTCAAGCTATAAAAAAAGGATGAAGCATCAAGAAAAAGCAAAAAGAAAGATGCTTCAGAATCTCATACCATCAACGTCTGGTAGCTAGGTTTTGGATAGTGAGAAAGAGGTGAATGGGGGATCAATGTCTGGTAGCTATGATTTGAATCGTTGTGGGCCTTCTCCAGACAGGGAGAGAGGCTAGACCTTTGTGTGCATCCTACGGGGCTCAGTCCGATTTGGAGGTTGAGGGAGCTCCACGGATTGGTAGTACAGGCGACTTCGACGATCGTAGGAGTGGCTTAGAGGGCTGTCGAAGGAGAGGTGTGTAGAGAGATGGAAAGAGAGGGCAGGAGAGAGAGACAGAGAGGAGACACAAGTGTGGGTGGAAAATGAGAGGGAGAGGGGAAACACACCTGCGAGGGTTGTGCTCGGCTCCTCCGGTGGTGCTCGTCTCAGGGGTGGGGAACAGACTTCATGTCGACGACATTGGGAAACGAGTGGGAGAGAGAGTGGGGTGGGAAACAAGAGAGGCATAGAGGAAGAGGAGAGGGTGGTGTGTGTTCTCCCTCGACGACTCGCTGAATCCCACATCTGTGTTTGGGGGCTAGCGCCACGTATTTACGCACATGGGGCTCGTATTCCCGTGTATGTTGACATAACTTAGCATCGAAGGACTTAAGTACTCTTTCTTGCTATTCTGGTCCTGAAACGACGGTTCAAGGAAATGACAAAAATATCTTTTATTCAAAAATTGAAAAACTACGATTCGAGAAAAGGACAAACAAAGTCCTCCATCCAGAAAGTTTAATGTTAACTATTTAAAGTCGAGACATTCCATTTTCAGCCTATTCATTAAACTCTTGCGCCATTTGCTGTAACAGTAGCTCCCATTGACAACACAAACTTTATCATCGTTTTCAGTCGAGGTTTCCGCCTTTTTTTTATCTTGTTTTACAACACATTGTCGCCTTCTCATGCCTTCCTTGTGTTACAAAATATTCACGTATCTTTTCTTCATTTTTGTTGTCGTTAGGCATTATGGAAGAAAGCAATGACGCACAAACATTCCAATCAGTGCCATTAAGGCATCGTGAGTAGCTTTCCATCTCATCATGCTATCGTTGAAGAACCTATATTGTCTTGTGTGCCATTAAAGTGTTGTTTTGTTATTGCAGGTGGATCTTATCCTTTTGATGGTTGAAAACTTATCGATATTTGTAAGACGCTGGGACCTATTGACAAGAATGCTTGTTTACAAATGATAGGAAGAGCCTCTACCCCATCAGGTATCCTCCATTCACTCAGTATATGCATTGAATCTCAAACCGCTGTATTAGTAACATACTACCTATTTGTGAGGAATTGTTTTGTTAGTTAATATCGATTTGTTTGCTATTTTGCTCAATTTTCGTATCGATTTGTAATTTATTGTGCGATATATTTATCGACTTTTTAGATATTATGGTTTTGTATTGTCGATTTGTAAGTTACTATGCTAAATTGCCGTATCGATTTGGAATATATTATTCGATATGTATAACCATTTGTAAGATATTATATGTTTTGTAGTATGTATTTGTAAGATATTTGTAGACAGACTTTGAAAACGTGTGCGTGCAGAAACACATTTTCACACATCTGCGGTGGCGATTTTCATGATCACTATGTAACAATATACAGTGTACCGGTTGGACCTTGAACACGATTTGTCACAAGAAGAAATTAAGGTGGTTCCATAACCAAGTTGATATACAGATATATTTCCTGTAACTGTTTGGATGATATAAGAACCCGTAAGTCAATGAGAGAGAGGTGATAAGGGTTATCGTCAATAGTCCACATCGATAAGAGATGTTTGCAGACTTCTAAAATAAGTCAAGACGGATACCATAATTGCAATGAAGTCGGTTATATGATCGATTCACGAACACGTCGTTTATGCAGGAATTGTCGGTTTATCGGTTCCTTATTCATGAAGCAAAGTGAAACACATCTATAACGTGTGTGATGTGTCATTCATATATAAATGAAACGTCCTATGACCCTACGCCAGTTTTTAAATAATTACGTCAGTTTTAAAAATCAACGAGCAAATGTCAAATAAAATACACTCCGCATTAATGAAATTAATAAATGTCAATTCATATAGTTGTATACATAACTAATCAAAGCGATGTGACATAGGTGTTCAATTCACGACAACACATCTTGTGTGGGTTTGATTATAGAAATCTTTTTTGGTCTTTTATATGTCATTCATGAGATCGAGATAGGAAAATCCATAACCTCGTCCAGGCTCGTCGCAACAATTCGCCATAGGTCTAGATTAGGGATTTAGACCTCGACAATGGGTCGGGCCGCGTCACTCCCCCAACTAAACCCATCACATAAAACGAGACATTGTTCAGACTACATAACTTGCCATGCTATTTGCGATTTTAATTCATGGAGGTTGAGAAATAGAACGATTTCTAAGCAGCAAGCATCTCTTCTAGCTTTGCACTATTTTCATTCACGATGGGTGAACATAACATTGCGTTGTCTACAGCATAACTCGGACATATATTTTACGATTTTCATTCACGGAGGTTCAACAATACAACAATTTCTAAGGAACAAACCTTTCTGATCGATAATTACTTAGTCATTTTGTAAGGATGAACATTACATGCCTTTGTTGAGTGCATACATCATAAATCTATTTTCGCGTTTTTCTTTCACAGAGTGTGAGTTATACAAAGATTTTAGAACAGCAAACAACTCTTATCGTTGTGCAATATTTTTATTTACGAAAGAGCAACATTACTAGCCTTGGTTCACCGCGTACAACACAAATCTATTTTTGCGATTTTCAATCACAGAGGTTGAGCAATACCATGATTTTTGAACCGCAAACATCTTTTATTGCTTACAATATTTTTATTTATGAAGGGCGAACATTACAAGCAGTTGTTCAGTGCACAAATCGATAATCCAGACCACACTTGTAATTTTTGTAGATGAAGCAGTACAACGATTTACAAGCGTATTTAGTAAAGTTCAAATTTTATTTTAACCGAGAGAGATTTACACTATTTGTATACAGTCTTACAAAATTTACCTACGTAAATTAGTGTAGACAATATCCAAAATCTATTAGAAATCTATTTACATCATATTAATATTGGCTAGATCGTGCCGTTCATTTCCTTGTAAGTAGTCTTGTTGGATAATTATTTATGTCTTTCAAAGTTTTAAACTCAGTCAAATCTCGGCATAGTTCGTTGTGGAATTCCAATATATCTTCCTGCAACAAAAAATATAATGTGAAACCAATATATAAATGGAGTCCCCAATAACAGCAGATACAAAGATCATACAGTGTCGAAACAAGGTTCTCGTCCATTGTATATTGCTTCAATATACTTCATTACGAATACGCCACAATCGACCCCATTACTTTGTAAAGAAGTATTGTTAGCACAGAGCAACATCCAATCGCCAATGTTGACACCCAAAACGTCGTTTAGGAATCCCGCCAGTGATAAATGAAGAATATAGTAAAATCCGGTCCACTGCAAAAAAGATACGATACACCTATGGAGAGAAGCTTACCAAATGCATAGCGTCACGCTGTATACCACTGTGATAGTCCAATGAGTTGTAGCACCATAGTTGTTTTTCTTATAATTTCATCTCGTATAAGACCCAATGTTCAGGAGTCTGCCAGAGTGTAGAAAGCAAAATCTGTGAATGGATACAATATTTTATAAATCG
Organism: Nuphar pumila; assembly: GCF_984573655.1. Lineage (NCBI taxonomy): Eukaryota > Viridiplantae > Streptophyta > Magnoliopsida > Nymphaeales > Nymphaeaceae > Nuphar > Nuphar pumila. Next base: position 24,002,653 of record NC_143256.1, on the reverse strand, counting down.
ATAGACATATCGTGATGGGGATGGCAACCCTAAACCTTGGACAAGAGGTTTGTTCACTTACCTTTTCACTCTTCCAAAAGTCTCTGCAGTGATCATCGTTATTCCAACATGGTAGTGCATCTACGAATCCACTGGTGTATGGCATTCACCGGACGTATGTCTGTTGAACGAAATAGTAAGGTTTAACTGCTAAAAAACATGAGTAAATCATAAAAGCAAATAAAACAATAGCAGAACAGATATACCATGAAATAAGAGGTGACGATGCGTATGATATTGCTTGTTGCGTTGCTTTGAATATAATTGATGAAATCAGATATTGTCTGCTTGCAAAAATTTACGAACTTGTTAACATACAAACCGATGACATAGAAACTGATAGTGGTTACATACGTACAAAATTACTGATAGTGTTCCCTTCTGCAAATTGATCTTGCATCCGATTGGTGTTCTCTTTGAACTCTTTAGAGCGTTGTCGCCCACCCTTTTTATGGATGTTCCACTGACATGAGAAAAGTATTCAGTATTCAACATTGTAATTGTTTTCTACAGTACACAACACAAATCGAATATACGACATAAAAAGAAAAATGTTGCCTAAACAGATCACGAGGTTTAGAAAATATACGCCTTAATCGTTATTGTTGGTCCTGTAGATCTGGTGGTCTTCTTCTTCATCAACGCTGACTTCTTCGGTGCCATTCTTGAACGTATTTCCCTCGTCGTCTACTACGTAGATATCGATGTCCCCTTTGCGAAGAAGCTATGTTCTTTTCACAGACTCATCGTTCTAAAGGATTACCTTTGGACAGCCTGTCGAACTGATTCGACGTGTCAGTCATATATAAAGGAAACGTCGTTTCACATACTGTTCTTTTTTAAAAACCGCACACAAATTAATTGTTTGTGTTTTAAATAAATAAAAAAGTGTCATTTTGACTGCGTATTATAACAATAGTTAGGTGGGAGATTGACCCGACCCAAACCATTGTCCAGGTATAAATCCCTAATCTATTTAACATCTCTGCCTCTTTCATTTCTACGACAGAGCAACTTGTTCTATTTTCTCTTACTACCTTGTCTTCTTCTTCTTTTTCCTACTTATTCTTCCATGTTTTTTTCTTTCTTTGTTCTTCTGTGTTCTTTTAACATTTCCTTGATAGATGGTGTTTGATCATGATTTCGTATTTGTTTCATGCTATGCTGAAAGATCTATATAATCTTTGATGATGATTGTAGTGGTTATCATCTGTGGATACATCGATATATTCATGACACATACAACTATGACATATTTATCATGAAGTATATCGAAGCTTACGCAGCATATAACGACCATAATCATCCTCAATCTTTGCCGCTATACCGAACAAAGCACAGATGTTCTGTATGATAGGCAGGTGGGTGTTGATGACCTTCTGTTTGTTCTATTCCTACTGTCATACTCTTAATCGTTCACATACCATACTTTTCAGTTTTGGGGGCTGCATCTTATCTGCCTAAACTTCAATGTACTTCATGACAAATAATGCTAGTCTTGGGGGCTGCATCCTATCTGTCAATTGGGATCCATACCTTATTTTGCTGTCAATATGCATCATGTAAAAAAAAATGCAAACGGTAAGGACCTCTATTGGTAGATAGATTTCCCTTCTATCGTTCCTAGTTACTAGCATAGACCACTGAGTAAACTGACGGTGCTGCTGCTGCTAATGATGATAATGTTGATAATTTCTGTTTCGAAGTACATCACTATATGGACGTGGGTTGATGTTGTTGATGATGTCAATTTTCTTTGTTGATGATGATGATAATGTATATCTAAGCCAAACCATTGGTCATTATGTATTATAACTAAATACTCCTGTAAATGAATGTCATTGTAATTTATCGCGATAGAGCAACCTCTATGAAAAACAAAACGTTGTCTCTTACATGTACTTGATTGCAATGAAATCGTGATCTCTTATAAAAAAGCCTTTGCAGCGATTTACGAACATCAAAAATTTTCTTATCGATGTTGACTTATATCATTTACGATGGGAGAATATTACAAGCCTTTCTTCACCGCATGAATCGCAAAACTATTTTGCGATTTGCAGTTATGGTAGATCAGTAAATGAGTGATTTCTGAGCATTAAATAAGCAATTGTTGACCGCATAAATTGCATATGTGTTTTGCGATTTTCATTCAATGACGACGAGTAATATTACAATTTTGAACAACGTTCCTTATCGCTATTGACTATTATCATTTAAGACGAACGAAATTGTTCAGCCATTGTTAAACGCATGCATCGCAAATCGATGTTGACTAATATTGTTTACGAAGGGCGAATATTACAAGCAATTGTTGGCTACATGAATTGCTAACCTATTTTGCGATTTGCATTTATGGAAGATGCACAAAAGAGTGATTTCCTAACATGCAAACCTTTTTTTATCAATGTGGTCTTTTATCATTTAAGACAGGCAAACATTACTAACCTTTGTTTATCGCATACAATTCAAATTTCATTTACGATTTTCATTCAAGGAGGGAGAGCAATACATCAATTTCTGAACATCAAACATTTCTTATCGATATTGACTTTCATCATTTACGAAGGCCGAATATTACATGCCTTTGTTGAACGCATAAATCACATATGCCTTCGGTGATTTGCATTCAATGAGGACGAGGATTAGTGTGAATTCTGAACAACAAAATTTCTTATAAATGATGAATTATATCATTTACGAATGGTGAATATTACAAGCCTGGCGAACTTGGCCAGCCATTGTTGACCGTGTACATCGCAAATCTATCTTGCGATTTTCATTTGCGGAGGTTGAGAAGTAAGGCGATTTAGGAACATCAAATTTTTTTATCGATGATGTCATTTTCGAAGGGCGAATATTACAAGTCGTTGTTGGCCGCGAACCTATTGGGCGATTTGAATTTACAGACGATCATCAACAACGATTTCTGAGCAGCAAACTTTTCTTATCATTATTGACTTTTATCATTTAAGACGGGAGAACTTGTTCACCCATTGTTGACCCCATACATCACAAATCTATTTTGCGATTTTCTTAGGAGGGAGAGAAATACAGCGATTGCAGAACATCAATCATTTCTTATCGATGCTGACCGTTATCATTTTGATTGGAATTTATGGTAGATCGACAAAGGAGTGACTTTGGAGCAACAAACAAGCCATTGTTGACCGCATAAATCGCATATGTGTTTTGAAATTTTCATTTAATGATGACGAGGAATATTGCAATTTCTAAGCAACAAACATTTCTTATCACTGTTGACTTTTATCATTTAAGACGGACAAACATTACCATGCTTTGTTGACCGCATACATCGCAAATCCATTTTGCGATTTTCTTTCAAGGAGGGAGAAAAATACAATGATTGCTCAACATCAATCATTTCTTATCGATGTTGACCATTATCATTTCGATTTGCATTTATGGTAGATCAACAAGGAGCGATTTATGAGCAGCAAACAAGCCATTATTGATCGCATAAATCGCATATGTGTTTTGCGCTTTTCATTCAATGGCGACGAGGAATATTGCAATTTTTGAGCAACAAACATTTCTTATCGCTATTGACTTTTATCATTTAAGACGGGTGAACATTACCATGCTTTGTTGACCGCATACATCGCAAATCTGTTTTGCAATTTTTTTTCTAGGAGAGAGAGAAATACAACGATTGCTCTACATCAATCATTTCTTATCGATGTTGACCGTTATCATTTCGATTTGCATTTACAGTAGATCAATAAGGAGTGATTTTTCAGCAACAAACAGACCATTATTGACCGCATAAATTGCATATGTGTTTTGCGATTTTCATTCAGTGACGACGAGGAATATTGCGATTTCTGAGCAGCAAACATTTCTTATCGCTGTTAACTTTTATCATTTAAGATGGGAGAACATTACTATGCATTGTTGAACGCAAACCTCGCCATAGGTCTATTTTGAGATTTTCTTTTAAGAAGGAAGAGAAATACAGTGACTGCTCAACATCAATCATTTCTTATCGATGCTGACCGTTATCATTTCGATTTGCATTTACGGTAGATCCATAAGGAGCAATTTCTGAGTAGCAAACAAGCCATTATTGACCGCATAAATCGCATATGTGTTTTGCGATTTTCATTCAATGACAACGAGAAATATTACGATTTTTTAGCAGCAAACATTTCTTATCGATGTTGACTTTTATCATTTAAGATGAGCGAACATTACCATGCTTTGTTGAACGCACACATCGCCATAGGTCTATTTTGCGATTTTCTTTCAAGGAGGGAGAAAAATACAACGATTGCTGAAATCAATCATTTCTTATCGATATTGACAGTTATCATTTCTGAACGTCGTTTACAGGTCTTTGTTGACTGCATAAATTGCATATGTGTTTTGCAATTTTCATTCAATGACGATGAGTTATATTGTGATTTCTGAACAACAAACATTCCTTTTCATTGTTTACTATTATCATTTAAGATGAGCGAACTTGTTCAGTCGTTGTTGACCGCATACATCAGAAATCTCATGTGCGATTTTCTTTCAAGGAGGGAGAGAAATACAGCGATCACTGAACATTAATCATTGTTAGAATGATTTGCCTTCTATCGTTCCCAGTTACTAGCAAAGGCCACTGTATCTAAGCCAAACCATTGGTCATTATGTATTGTAACTAAATATTCTTTGTAACTGAATGTGTTTCAAAGGTCGAATATTACAAGCCTTTCTTCACCGCATGAATCGCAAAACTATTTTGCGATTTGCAGTTACGGTAGATTAGTAAATGAGCGATTTCTAAGCAGCAAACAAGTAATTGTTGACCGCATAAATCGAATATGTGTTTTGCGATTTTTATTCATCGACGATGAGTAATATTGCAATTTCTGAATAGCAGACGTTCATTATCGCTGCTGACTTTTATCATTTAAGACGAGCGAACGTGTTCAGCCATTGTTGACAAAATATATCGCATTCATAGAGGTTGATCCATAATAGCCATTTTTGGCTGCATGAATCGCATATTAGTTCTGCAATTTTTATTGATTGACAATGAGGAAAATTGTGATTTCTAAACAACGAATGTTCCATATCGTACATTTAAGGGCAAACTTGGACAACCATTGTTGACAACATACCTCGCAAATCTATTTTGTCATTTTCATTCAATGAAGAAGAGCAATTCAGCAATTTCTGAACATCAAACATTTCTTATTGATGTTGACTTTCATCATTTCCGAACGTCGATTATATACTTTTGTTGACCGCATACATTGCAGATGAGTTTTGCGATTTGCTGTCAATGACGACAAGAAAAGTGCCGATTGATGAACAACATATGTTCCTTATCGTTGTTGACTATTATCGTTTAAGACTGGCGAACTTGGCCAACCATTGTTGACCGCGTACATCGCAAATCTATCTTGCGATTTTCATTCTCGGAGGTTGAGAAGTAAGACGATTTAGGAACATCATTTTTTTCTTATCAATGATGTCATTTTCGAAGGGCGAATATTACAAGTTGTTGTTGGCCGCGAACCTATTGGGCGATTTGGTTTTACAGACGATCATCAACAACGATTTCTGAGCAGCAAACTTTTTTTATCGCTTTTGACTTTTATCATTTAAGACGGGAGAACTTGTTCACTCATTGTTGACCACATACATCGCAAATCTATTTTGCGATTTTCTTAAGAGGGAGAGAAATACAATGATTGCTGAACATCAATCATTTCTTATCGATGCTGACCGTTATCATTTTGATTGGCATTTACGGTAGATCAGCAAAGGAGCGACTTTTGAGCAGCAAACAAGCCATTGTTGACCGCATAAATTGCATGTGTTTTGTGATTTTCATTCAATGATGACGAGGAATATTGTGATTTTTGAGCAGCAAACATTTCTTATCGTTGTTGACTTTTATCATTTAAGACGGGCGAACATTACCATGCTTTGTTGACCGCATACATCGCAAATCTATTTTGAGATTTTCTTTCAAGGAGGGAGAGAAATACAACGATTGCTCAACATCAATCATTTCTTATCGATGCTGACCGTTATCATTTCAATTTGCATTTACAGTAGATCAGCAAGGAGCAATTTTTGAGCAGCAAACAAGCCATTATTGACCGCATAAATCGCATATATGTTTTGCGATTTTCATTCAATGACGACAAGGAATATTGCAATTTCTGAGCAGCAAACATTTTTTATCGCTATTGTCTTTTATCATTTAAGACGGGAGAACATTGCCATGCTTTGTTGAACGCCCACATCGCCATAGGTCTATTTTGCGATTTTCTTTCAAGGAGGGAGAGAAATACAGTGATTGCTGGAATCATTCATTTCTTATCGATGCTGACCGTTATCATTTTTGAATGTCATTTACAGGCCTTTGTTGACCGCATAAATCGCATATGAGTTCTGCGATTTTCATTAAATGACAACGAGTTATATTGCGATTTCTGAACAACAAACATTCCTTTTCGTTGTTTACTATTATCATTTAAGATGGGTGAACTTGTTCAGTCGTTGTTGACCGCATACATCATAAATCTCGTGCGATTTTCTTTCAAGGAGGAAGAGCAATACAGCGATTTGCCAACATCAAAATATTCTTATCGATGACGACTTTTATCGCTTACGAACAACGACTATTAAAAGCCATTGTTGGTCGCATGAATCGCAAACCTAATTTTGCGATTTTCAATCAAGGAGGTTGAGCAATACCACGATTTCTGAACAACAAACATCTTTTATCGCTTAAAATATTTTTATTTACGAGGGGCAAACATTTAACGCATTTGTTCACCGTAAACATCACTAATCCAAACTGCGATTTAAATTTACATAGGTTACACTTTACTACAATTATCAAGATTTAAATCTTTTGTATAGTTTTACAAAATTTGCATACAAAAATTGGTGTACACACTATACAAAATCTGTTAGAAATCTATGTACATCATATTAATCCTGAATGGATTGTGTCGTTTGTTTCCTTGTAATCTATGGATCTCGCGTTACAACGATCTGTTCAACGGAACATGTTTATTAGATGTAATAAAAAAGAATTAAATAATTTAAGAATGTCACGTTACGACAAATACTTATAGAAATACAATAAATAATTATCGTGATAAAAAGAATAGCTATGGTTTATTCCGTGAGACTTGACGAATTAGATGAAATATGATAGAGAACTCGTCTCTTCTTTTTTCTTGGTGGACTGTCTATCCTCGGTGGCCTCTTGGTTCCCTCCATCTGATTATAAACACTGGTAATCATTTCTACCAGTGAGTGAAATTCTCTCCCCATATTGCTTAACTCCGTCCATAAGTTCTTATTCTCCCTCTCCAATAGCTCAAACCTTGCGACAGAGACAATGTTCTCTTTTGTGAGCTCTGTTCGCTCTTCATTGTGTATTGTTACTGAGGGAATCGTTGTTGTAGCCAGAGGGAGACAACATACGGGTTGTAGATGCTGGGATGCGACATGAAAGGGGGCAGTTGGGAGGCATGGGTTCCCAATTTTCTCAATCTTCAGATTTCGCCGCATAGGTTCCCAATATCTTTAGAAATAAAAGGGATCAAATTGTCGTCCTTTATAATCATACACTATGGCATGAATACCTTCTGTGTTCCAAATTAATAATTTGTCCATGTAGCGTTGGTGACAATTCACGTTCCTGCCCCCACCACTATTTATCTTCCTTCTCATTTCTAAAGGCTTCTTTGGGATAGACTGTCCCAAGCCAGATTGTAGGAGAACTCGACTACCATGCTGCAACTCGGCTTCATAATTGCTAAACAACTAGATATCGCGGTCAGACAGTCCCGCAGCCTCAACAACCACCTCTTGGTCCTCGTCCTCCCCATCTCCATACGGTCTTCACAAAACCTGTATATTGATAATTCTTTTTAATAATGAGTGATAAATATATTACAATGATTGTTACTAAGAATGCTTACAATTATTAATATTTACAGTACTAAAAGATAAATGCTATGACGACAATGATTTGTACTAAACAAAACAACAAACAACAACAACTACTACGCCTTCATCCCAAAATAATTGTGGTCGGCGATATGAACCAAAAAGAAAATCATTATGGGTCTTCCACATGAATCCTTCTCCTCCAATCATTTCAATCCAATGCCATGTCCTTGGTGAGGTTCAAAGCATTCATATCCTTTCCTATCACCTCCATCCATGTCTTCCTAGGCCTACCCCGACCTCTTTTAACTAATATATTTTCCCATTTCTCCATCCTTCTAACTGGAGCATCATTAGGCCTTCGCCGAATATGTCCAGACCACTGTAATCGATTCTCTCTCATCTTATTTTCAATGGGTGCAACGCCTACCTTCTTACGTATCTCCTCGTTCCGAATCTTATCTTTTATTGTATTTCCACACATCCATCTCAGCATACGCATCTCAGCTACACTCATTTTTTGAATATGATGTCTCTTGGCCGCCTAACATTCCGTACCATATAGTAAAGCAGTCCTAATAGTCGTCCTATAAAACTTTCCCTTCAACCGCAATGGCATTCTACGATCGCACAACACTCCAGTTGCACTTTTTCATTTCATCCACCCAACCTTTATCCTATGATTTACATCTCCATCAATTTCTCCATACTTTTGAATGATAGATCCCAAATATTTGAAACAATCATCCATCGGTATTTCTTGCTCACCAAGCTTCACTACACTCTCATCATTACTTTGTTGCTTACTAAACCGACATTCCATGTATTATGTCTTACTCTTACTCAACTTAAAACCTCTTGCTCTTATAATGATTTGTACTAAAAAACACAAAATCCTGCAACGATGATTACTTAAGAATGCTAAACATTTCAACGTTTTGTAATACTGAATGATAAATGTTGAACCAATTGTAAACAATTTTAGACCATTTACCTCATTTAGTTGCAGCCCATCTAAAATGGACTTAGCATTATGCACTGTGACATTTATTCTAGACCACCGATCGATCTTTGGAAAACTACAAATCGTAGGGCCATACTGAGGACGCAATGCGATAATATGTTTTCATGCCCAAGCCTAACAAAAACAATATATTAATAACACTACAACCTTCAGTGAGCTTAGTCTACAAGTACTAAATATGTAATAAACAAATATCTGAACAAATGGCCAAAACCCCCCAATGGTTTTCGTACCCTTACTCGCACGATAAAGTTGATTGTACAAGTGTGCGAGCATAGTGACACCCCATGCATAGTTGTCGACTGCGTCTAAGTCTTCCAGGTACTACAGCCATATGTAACTTATTCTCAAACCAGAACAATTGAAAAATAAAGTAAGACCAAAAAAATAAAGAAGGAAGCCGCGCAACTCTTGGTCAGCTCTTTTAGATGCACAAGTAGCGGACCGACCTTCCCATCTATTACGGAAAGAAGAGACTTTCATTAATGTGGAATAGATTCCACCAGAAATACATTGACTTCATTCATCCATCGACATTCCTAGAAGGGCCGTGCATTTTTCCCTTGCATTATAGTTTGAATCCCGTAATAGGACAGAACTGCCAACGCACTTAAGGCCAGTGATCCGCACCACATCTTCTAGGGTCATGGTGATTTCAAAAGAATCAAACTGGAATGTGTTCGTCTTATCATTCCACTTATTTACCAGGTAGGTCATGGTGTTCCAGCATGTTTCAAAATAATGTTGCTCCAGAAGGCCACCGAAGTGCATATTTCGTAATTGGTCCTTCTGATATGCACTCAGCTGACCATACCACGACAGAACTACAGGCCACTGACATTGCCCTCCGAGCTTTTCACCTGGTGCTCTACTTCTTCTCTTCTGACCTCCCTGTAACACACAATAGCATATTATTCATATCAATTGTAAATTAGTCTCATTTATACTTATAAATAATATTCTACTAATCGCTATATATAATATTGGTTGTATATACACTATCATAGTAATCTCTATACATAGTAATACCTATCACAGTAATCGCTATACAAAAATCGCTACACATAGTAATCGCTAACACATTAAATCTTGACAGACAAGACAAATTTATGTACCTTGGTCGCACTTTTCTCATCTTCAACCCATCCCTCCAACCTCAGCCTTTCTTGTTGGTCCACTGCCTCTGACTGCTTTTCCACTACTACCATCCCTAAATCCATCACCTCTATCGTCTGCTTTTCAATTTGTTCCTTCCTTTCCCTTTCCTTCTCATCCTCATACTTTTTCCTTTCCCTTTCCTCCACTTTCTCCTCCTGCTTCTTCCTTTTTCTTTCATTTTCTTCCTCCTCCTCCTTCCTTTCGCTTTCCTTCTTTTTCTCATCCTCCTTCTCCTTCCGTCGCCTTTCCTTCTCTTCCTCATGTGGTTTCCTTCTTTCCTCCACTTTCCTCTCCTGCTTCTTCCTTTCTCTTTTCTTTTCTTCTTCCTCCTCCTTCCTTTCTCTTTCCTTCTTTTCCTCATCTTTCTTCTCCTTTTGTCGCCTTTCCTTCTCTTTCTCATACTGTTTCCTACTTTCCTCCACTTCCTCCTCTTGCTTCTTTCCTTTTCTTATTCCTCCTCCTTCTCCTTCCTTTCTCTTTCCTTCTTTTCCTCATCCACCTTCTCCTTCTGTTGCCTTTCCTTCTCTTCCTCAAACTCCTCCCTCTGTCGCCTTTCCTTTTCTTCCTCATCCTGAAGCTTCTTCCTTTCCTTCTCTTCCTCCTCCTTATTCGATTTTCTTTGCCTCTCCTCCTCCGCCTCCTTCACTTGCTTTACCCTCTTTCGTATAGCTATATGCTCCTTCAACAGCTTTTGCACTTTCGTCTTAGCATCCTTCTGCATATTCTTCCATTGCCTTTCCCTCTTCTCCTCATTCTTTTTTTTTCTTTCCATCTCCTCTGCCTTATTCCTTTGCCTTTTCTTTTCATTATCCTCCTTATTTCTTTGCTTTGCCTTCTCTTGGTCATCCTTCTTCTGCATCTTTAGTTCTTCATCATTCTTCCTTTGGTCCTCAGCCCCAATATCTGATGAATAATCCTCCACATATCTTTAATATATTTTGGTACCTTTCAAAACGCTCAGATAGATGGGACTGGCGGAAAAACTTCTCTAATACACAACCCATAGAACGATGAGGTATTTCTTCTCTGATGAGCCACAAACATTGCTAACTTACAGAACACATTAATTTAACTACATCATTATATGTTACAACTGCCTCTCCAGGTATATAATAATACAAATTATCCCATTTGTTAAACAATCATCATCATTACAAATCGTCGCAATATTTGGCTTCATAAGTAAACATCGTTATAAGATTTAGCAAACTTAAGTACAAATTGAGGTATCTTCATAAATACGCATCGCTATTGCTTTGAATGTATAAATCATTGCAGATTCAAATTTATAAATCGTTGAATAAATCGTAACCTTCATAAGTACATATCGTTGAAACAATTTTTCGATGCCCACAAGGTGGATATGTACAAATTGATTTCTTTTCATATGATACAAGGTGTTATTTAACATGGAGACGACGACCCAGTAGTAAGATTTAGCATTCAGATTTACAAATCGTTTCGATTGCATAACGAAAACTTCACGAAACTCACTGAAATGATAAGAGTTTGGGTAATCTAACTGTAGAGTAAGAAACACCCAGAAGGTAGATGCAACAGATGGTGGCAACGATGTTGCCACTGCGCATAAGACGGAAAAGGATGCTTTGACGGTAGCAGAAAAAAGCAAAGGATGCTCTTATGGCAACAGAAGAAGGCAACAAATGATCCAACGACAACAGATAAAGGCAAATGATGCTTCGGTAGACTTTTATGCTTAGGGCAAAAAATGGATTATTTGGACTTTTTAAATCCTAGAGATAAAGCTTCCTACATACACAAACTTTTCTAAAAAAATTGGTGCGATCATGATGCCTCGTTTCACTTTTCTAGATGGAGGGCAGTTTTGTCCTTTTTATGAACCGACGATTCAGTTTTCTAGATGGAGGGCATTTATGTCCATTCCAGAAAGAGAATGGCGGTAAAGGGTACTTAAGTATTTGCAATCACACCAAATTCCGATGCTAAGTGATGCAGACACACATGGGGATACTAGCCAGACTTGATCTTATACGTGGCGCTCATTGGGACCCCCAAACATGAGATGTAGCTACCTGCCCTGTTCGGGGGGGAGGGGGACATATACTCTATTCTGTTGCAAGGGGAGACTTCAACCGGTTCATTTGTCCCTCTTTCTCTCATTGTTTGTCTGTTCTCTACTAATACAATTACTTACAATATCCATTCTCTGGTAGAATCTACAGGAGCAATACAGGCCGACCATCGTGGGACTTGTTTTGTTCTTCCTTTTGGGGTGGGAGTCCTATCGTGGGACTCTCTTTTCTTCCTACTTCTAAAACAAGGTATGGATTTTTTTCTATGTAACGAAGGCAATGATTGCTTGTTCTCGATTTTGTAGGATTCCTTTTTTTTGATAGGCAAGCTGGGTTAATCTAATCCCTAGTGTCCCCACCAGTTACACAACATACTATTGGGGTTTGAACTTGCAAGTTGCAACGTCCCAACACATGGTGGCGTACACTAACAACTCTTACCAAACAGGATGAGCATCTATTTTTGTTGATTTATTGATGATTGTGTAGGATTCTTGTAGTAACAGTGTCAATTGGGCGTCTATTTTTGCTCTAACTGGCATTTTTTATCTTCTTTTTGCTTGAATTCTGCCTTTGGTGAATAAAAGTTGTATTCACATCAGTAATATGTAACTGATGGCTGGAATCAAATTGTGATGAGATGTATCTCACTTTATTCTCAATGTGTTTCCTGTACTCATCTAGCGTTGTAGCACCAATACACTGCAAATGAATCACAACAAATAATCATACAAGTAACAATAAAATCTTCTATGTAATGCACATTACAAATATAAGTAGACACTCCCGTATATTCTGAAAGTTAAATCACTTGAAGGTCAACCTTGCAAGAGCTGGTTTCAAAATATTTGCAGCATCTATTGCTCCCTCAGTTGCACCAGCCCCAATTAAAGTATGCACTTCATCAATGAAAAGAATTATATCATCACTCTGCTTAATTTCTTCCATCAGTTTCTTCAATCTTTCTTCAATCAAATTGTGATGAGAAAATGACATGGTAGAACCATTTGCAGCATAGAGTTTATAGTTGATTAACATAATTTTTTTTTGCTGTCATACAAAATGATGCTCTTAATCTATTGACCAACTTGTGTTAGGATCATATACATCTGCAAGGGGTAGGCTTTGTTATCTATCGGTTATAAGAAGGCTGAGGACCCTCCAACTTTGCAAGGAGTTGACTTCGTTGTCTGCTCTTCATGACTAATGCATACCCATTGTAATCACAAAGCAATGAATCTGTGGGGTAGTGTAATTTAACACACACACAAGCAAGCACACATATATTCTAGAGACAAGCAAGAAACTTTCACTTTGGGAGGTTATTACGACCTTAGCATGTGAAAGCAAGACATTAAGTGCAATGGTATGAGATTCACTAGATGTGCTCCCTACCCTATAGAAAAAAATTGAAGGAAAAAAAGAGTTTTACCCTACAAGAAGAAATCAGGGAAATCTTTGATCGTCTTAGATGCTTGGCTGGATAAATCGATATTGTTTTCATCGCTTTCTATATGTATAAAATCAATCTTGATCCTTTTACTAGTAGCACCCTACAAGAAGAAATCTGCAACTATCATTCAAGATGAACTTGTGCCCATTTTGATCAGAATTTACAAGTGAAAGCCACAAAAGAAAACAATATAAAATTGCATGATTTGTTGTCTATACCATAAGCATCTCTCTTGAAAGTGCAATATTTTCTTGTAAGGATGAGCTGATTAGTGATTAGAGAAACTTTGCACCAGTATTTTCACCACCACAAGAATAAAGATAGTCAATGTGGAGAAGCTTTGAGAGTATTGACATTGTTAGCAAATTATCCATCCAAACCAACATGAGAAATTTTGTGGGGGTTACTCAAAAGGGAAAATTTTATGATTTCTCTTAGGTGTTGATTATCACTTTGGCAAAATGTTATATTTTATGGTGTGCCAATTGTGTCATCCCAAAACACATTCCAGAGATCTTTGCAATAAGTATAAATTTGGCTATGTAAATGTGAAGTTTTGATTAAAATATGCAAAATGTTCTGTTTTGATACATTCTGCTAAATATTTAATCTGTTTTGATGTGTTCTATGTAGGAAAAAATATGGGGAGACCTAAAAATGCATTATGGAACCATGCTACACTACAATCAGATGGTCAATTACTTTGCATCTATTGTAAGGCAGACTTTCCTGAGGAAATAACAAGATTTAAGTATCATCTTGTAGGCATAACAAATAAGGATGTTGTTGCATGTGAACGCATAGCATCAGATGTGAAACATCTAGCATTGACTTTAATTCATGAATTAGAGTCCAAGCCATCAGGAAAAAAAATCAAAACTCATAAGTTATTTGTCTTCTACTGGAAGCGACTCAGATTCTACTTCTATAGGAATTTCTTTTATTTCTCCAAGTATAGGTATGGATCAACGAAATACTCTAAATGCTTTCATAAAGAAGAAAAAGAAAGAACATGCAGATACGTGTGTAGCAAAATGTATTCTCATGAATAATTTACCTTTTAGGTTAGCTAGAGATGATGCATTCAAGGAGATGGTTAATGCCATTGCAAAGTGTGGATTTGATTATACCTCTCCAAGTAGTGAAACAATTAGAACAAAATTGTTTCAAAACCTAAAAGAACAAGTTATAAAATTTATTGATGAGGTCAAAAGGTCATGGTTGATATCAGGATGCACTTTAATGTCTGATATATCACTACAAGAAAATCACTAATTAGCGACGAACATTTACGACAGACATCTATTCCAAATTGGCAACGGATTAGCGAGAGAAAGATATTCGTCGCTAAAATATCATTTATTTGTGATTTTAGCGACATAAAATATTTTGTCGATAATTCATTACTACTTTGTGACGAATTAGTGATCGATTTTATTCTGTCTCCATATTCGTCACAACTTAGCGACGGATCAGCGACAGAACTATTCTGTCATTAAGTCATCACCAAATAGCGATGACTTAGCAACGAAATTTGGTTATCGTGAATTCGTCACTAATTTCCCTGTAAATCCCTATTTTTTCCCCTTTCTTTCTCTTTTTTGTTTTGTCTCTGCCGCATTTCCCCAGCCTGCCTCCCATCGCTCCTCGACCTGCCTCCTATTTCCCCCGACCCACCTCCTATAGCCCCCTGGCCCGCCTCCTGTCGACCCTTGGCCCGCCTCCTGTCACCCCTGGCTTGCCTCCTGTCGCCCCCAACCCGCCTCCCGTCACCCCCCAGCCCGCCTCCCATCACCCCCAAGTCTGCCTCCCGTCACCCCCTGACCTGCCTCCTGTCGACCCCTCACCTCCCTTCTGTCACCCCCGGCCTGCCTCCCGTCACCCCCCAACCCGCCTCCCATCGCCCCCCAGCCCGACTTCCGTCACCCCCGGCCCAACTCCCGTCGGCCCCCGGCCCGGCTCCTGTCGCCCCCGACCCGACTCCTGTCGGCCCCCGACCCGACTCCTGTCGGCCCTCGGACTGCCTTCTGTCGCCCCCCGGCCCGCCTCCGGTCGCCCCTCCAGCCCGCCTTCTTTCACCTCCCAGCCCACCTCCTGTCGCCCCCCAGTCCGCCTCCTATCGCACCGTCGCCCACCTCCTGTCGCACCCCAGCCCATCTTATGTTGCACCCCGGCCCGCCTCCCGTCACCTCCTGGCCTGCCTCCCATCACCCCCCGGCCCAGCAACATCACCGCCGACCCTCCTACCTAACTCACTGTTACCCCCTCCATTTCTGGCAGCCTTGCCGACCCCCTTCCGTCGCGCACCTGACCTAGGCCGACACCCCCGTCCGGACATCCCTTTTTCCCCTTTTTTTCGCTCATGTTTCAGACATCCCCAACGCCTTACCCCCATCTTCGGCGACCTCGCAGGTAACCCTCCGGCCTGCCTCCCTGTATTGTACTGTATATTTGTACTTCACAGGTACGTTGCTGAGCTAATTGTGGGTTACTTAGTGCTAAGCATTACATGTGGCTAAAAATGCAATGCAAACAGAAATAAGAAAAAAATGCAAATGCATAAGCAATTTAAATTGGGTAAATACCCGTGGTGAGTAAGTGATGCAAGCGCATCATATGTTATTTAATTTATTGGATACAACACGTTTCTATTCACACACTCACTTAGTTGTAGATATTTAGGACAACTTTGATGGAGTTTGAAGATCATGCTGAGCATGATTTTAATGTATGTGAATAGAAGTGTTCTTATTTTTGGAGTACGGATTTCATGCTTAGCATGGTAGTAATATATTTGATATATATTTTGATATGAATGATTTGAATGTATTGCAATGTTTGATGTGTTTGTATCCATGCTTGCATGAAGTTATTTTCTATTTGATTATGCCTTCCATATAAAATTGTATCTTGAAAACATGCTTTAAATAAATGTATCATTTTATGAAATGTGATTTCATATTTCTAAATATCCTCGTGATGTATATAAATATGATATGATGGTGTTACACACAAAAATTTATGCATTCAAAAAATTACTTACAAACAATCACCAAACAAGAATTAATAGATAAATTAGATATTTTTTTCATTATAGGATTATTAAGATTCTCTTTTAACTGGTGATGATAATATCTGTATTATTATAGGACAAAATGACTGCAAACCGTGAATAGATGTATCATAGGATAGTTGATAATGAGGTATTGTATGAATATATGGATGGTGTTGACAGTTTTATTGAATTCGCAACGGCAAGTGTCAGTACAGTGGATCCCACTGATCGGATCAGATGCCACTGCATGATGTGTAAGAACAATCGATTTGCAGAACCTCATGGCGTTAGACATCATCTATACATGAAGAGTTTTATTAGTGGTTATCAGAATTGGATGCTTCATAGTGAAGAATTTTGGAATAATTTTGATGCACGGGTAAATGTGGTGTACGATAATCCATATGTGAATTTGATACTTGATGTCGTAGGACTAAAAATGGGTTTTTGCTATGGGACATAGTGATGCACCAACTGGGGTAGAGGAAGAAGCAACAAATGATGCAACTAGTATATTTTATGACTTATTTAGAGATGTTGATGAGCCACTGCAGAATGGTGGTGAGAGTCATATTATCTTGTCTGCAGTTCTTCAACTACTGAAAGGTATATGTTTTAAAAAAAAAATTCAATGATATTGAGAATTTTATTATAATCCGAGATGTATATTGTTGACAGATGCATGTTTGACCTAAAAAAAAAGGTTCGGAATAAAGCAAGAGTAGATGACTCTATTTGTGAGGTATACACTTTAGAAGAGATTTTAAATTTCTCATTTATGTACTTTGAACCTCACATTCCAACACGTTACACATGCCCACCTTGTAATGATGATAGAGAATAATTAACTGTAACTAAAAAATTATCTATATTTCAACCACTTGGGCATGCATTTGGCAGTTGCAGGTCAAGACTCTTGGAAGATCGAGAGCAAGACGCAACACAAATCTATATCTTTTTTAATTGCTCAGCAATCGACCTACACATCGAGTAAGTATACTTAATATGTAACACTAAGTTTTATACGTGCGTACATGGTTCGGTAAAATAAGTTTTTGTTAAGTGCAGACGATTTGATCTGGAGTTGCAAAGAAAACTTCCACATCTCACTGATGCAGAAGTACAAAAAGAATGTGAAAATAAGTTTGTGGCATGGTTGAAAGAGTTGGTAAGGACGATTGTATACATTATTTTCCTGTAAACAACAATAAGATACTTAATTGGTTATGATCACAGTCATTGTTTATCTTACAGGTCCGCCATGGTGATGTTAAAGATCAAGGAATATGTGATTTACAAAATGGTCCATCCAAAGTTGTACAATGTTACAACGGTGCATCGTAAATGATTATCGATTCTATACAAAAGACTACAGTATTAACAAGTCAACGATGAATAATGATGTGTGCATCAAGGGTAGCAGCTAAGGTGAAAATGAACATGACTACTACGGTGTTATAGAAGAAATAATAGAGTTGACTTACTTAGGCACAAATAATAGCTTAACTTTATTCAAGTGTCATTGGTTTGATCCCACAACAACAAGAGTCGACAAAGCCTGAGGCATTGTGAAGGTGAATCATAAATCAAGGTTTGGAACATATGAACCATTCATATTAGTCTCGCAAGCTCAACAAGTTTACTATACTTCATATCCGAGTACAAAGAAGTCAGATAAAAATGAATGGTGGGCAGTTTATAAGGTGAAGTCTAAACTATACCTTGAGTATGATCAGTTACAGGAAGACAAGATTGATGAAGGGGGTGATTACTATCAATTAGATGATATGTATGACTTCTCTTATGGTCACAATGTCACACATGGTATGCATGTCATATCTCCATTGTCCGATAGCACATGCATAGATGTGATCATCACAAAATTGTTCCTCTTGGTTTCTCTCTCTTTCGTCTCTTTTCCTTTCTAACTTCTATTTCCCTTTTTGAAGGAGAGATAAAAGACATAAAAGAAGAGAGAATGAGAAAAGAAAGAAGTGAAAGAGAGGAACTCTTTTGCGAAGGTCTCATCTGACCGAAATTTTGAAAATGTTTTGAAAAAGCACTCGCCTCTGTTTCAAAAATTTGTAGAAAAAATGGAGAGACGGGATTCGCTCGTCGATACGAGGTTGGACCGTCCTTGGCACCTTTACCAGGGGTAATCAAACCAAGGATCGAATTTATGCCTTTTGCTTTGCTAAAATATTATCTAAGAATTTATTCTAAGTCTAAGGATGCACAAAGAATCATGCTTATGTAAATGCAAAAGATGAATGCTCTTTTGAGAAGAATTTAGAAATTTTATCCAGGTGATTTTGAAATTATGAAGAATATGATGAAGGAATGATTTTTAAAAGTTGAAGACAGACTTGGAGATGTTAGATTTTCTAACTTAAGATTTAGAATAGATCTTGAGTTTTGAAAATAATCAAAGATTGAGATGAAGCTGAATTTGAAGAAGGGAGTTTCGAAAACAAGAATTGAATATGGATTTCAAAAATGGAGTTTAGAATTTGAAAGTCAAGATGGAATTTGAAAATAGAGTGGAACTCTAGATTTAAAGTTTTGAAATCAGAATGAGATTTGGATGAGTTTTAAGAAATCTAGATGGGATTTGGAGTTGGATTTTGAAAAAGGGAATTTGGATTTGAGAAATCCAAATGAAATTTGAAGATAGAATTGGATTTTGGAAATTCAGATGGAACTTGGATTCGGATTTATGAGATACTAAATCGACTTTTGAAATTTGAAAGGAAAGATAGAGAATGAAACTTGATTTTCAAACTTGAATTTTGAAATCAGGAGATGAATTTGAAAATTTCAAAGTTGAATTGAATTTTGAAATTTGATTTTGAATATTAAATTAAATTTGAAATTGAATCCTGATCCTAGAAATGAATTTGGAATTTCAAAGTTGATTTGAACTCTGAAATTGGATTTAGATTGGAAAATTGAATTTAGAATATAGGAATGACTTTGAAATCTCGAAGTCAAATTGGACTTTGAAATTGAAGTTTGAATCTTTGAAATAAGATAGAAAAAAAAGATTTTGATTTTACAAATGAGAATTGAAGACTGATCTGGGAGGTGAAGAAGATATTTGAAGAAAATCACTTGGATTTTGAAAAAGAATGTTGAAAATATAATGTAATTCTATTTTAAATGAATTGAAGAATTTTGAAAATCGGATATTGAAAAGCATATTTCATTCTTTAAATGAATTAAAATAAGATTGAAGATATAATACATTTCTGACTATGGCCATAAAATGTATTATATAATAATCTAATAATCTATATTTAGATTCAGGTGAAGAATAAAACATATTATGGTGCCTTTATAGAGTTTAAAATGAAATTAACTCTCAATATATCCTGACTATGGCCATTGATATATATTTTGAGTTAATTTTAAGTTAAACTCTGATAAAGGAAGAAAACATTTAAAAATATGATGATTTTTGAAAAGAGATCCAGTGTGGATCCAATGTTATTACATAAAAGATGAAAATCCTAAGCATTGTCCACATTTTGACTATGGTCATCAATGTGGGTCATTTGCTTAGGATTTAATCACTTCTTATTAGAATGGTGCACGTGTCATTCGTGTTTCACCATTTGTGAATTTTGAAGATAAAAGAGGGGAAATAAGATAAAACACATGATTTTGAGATCTATATGCACATACATTCTAATTTAGTGCTTGAAATATAAAGTTCTCATTATAAGCTAGCTATTACATCATCTAATGGAATTTACATTAATCTCAGAAGAGAAAATGACACATTTCCTACAAAAATCAAGGTTAGCATAAAGTGATAACATAAAATAAAAGAGATTAAGAGGTTACATTGAAGCTAAAGTGCCTATGAACATGCTTATGAGGGCAAACTATATGAATATGTATGCCTACTTAGTGAATGTTGTGGTGAATGATGATGGCAGTGAGTGGTAGTATGGTGAAGGTGTACTCAATGTGTGTATATGCTGAAGAAGAAGTGATATTGCTGTAAGAGGAGAATGATTTAGTGAATGGGGCTGGATCATGGTGTAGTGAAGGGGAAAGTGAAGTGGAAGGTGCTGAAGGTGAATATGTTGTGTGTTTAGAGGAGAAGATAGTCATGGTGACAGTGTGCTGCTAAGTATAATGGAGAGATGCAAGGTGAAGCAGGATTGTAGGTGGAAGTGTGGATGTTGGTTGGGTGCTAAGAAGGTAGAAGTGAAAGGGGGAAGTGGTTCTACTATATAACAGGGACAAGTGAGGGGACATTTTGCAGCAGAGATATGTTGCTGCATTTCCAGTAGGTAACAGGGGATATGGAGATGGCTGGTTGGTGTTTTAGTGAAGAGAATGGTAAAGGGTATGGGTGTTAAGTGGCCTAAAGCTATGTAACAAGGAGTTGTTGTTAGTGATAGAGTTAGATGTGGTGAATGGTAATGGGTATACTGGTGAATAACATCATCGTTGTAGGGAGATATCATATAAAGTAAATAACAGGTAATGGGCAGCTGGGGAGGTTACTAATGATGCTGGAAGTAGATGTGGCTGAAAGGTGGGGGGAATTAAGGTGAAGTAGGGGATACTGGCAATGTAAAGATGAGTTGTGAAGTATTGTTGCTGTATAAGTGAAGTGAGGGCTGGAGGTGAGTAAATCAAATATTAGGTGTGTGTATGATAGTAGGAAGGGATAGATGAGTTGTTGGGTAACAAGGAGGGTTGTTAACGTGCTATAGTTCAATGAAGCCTCCAAATGTCATCAGGATCTCAGGTTTGATGAGCAATCATGGCTTAATGCATATCCACTCTAGGGCTGTGTCAGAGGTAAGAAGAGTTAAGTAATTCACAACCCATAGTCTATAACCAGACTTACCTCTCAATTTGAACCTTGGGCTAACAAAAGTTCAGTGGCATAATCAACTGTAATAGATGTCTTTTATGTCGCCTTCTGATGACAGCCTTATGAAGAGGAATCATACTCAAACAACACTCAACTAAGAAGGTAGAGACATATGCAATTTATTTTAGGAGTAACAGGCTTATGGTAAATGGAATCTTGTCATTTGAATAACATAAAAAAAATGATCAATCATATGACTACCTCCATAAGGCATTTGGACTAACCGACTTCTCTACAACATATTCACCAAATATCCCCAACAAAGCTATAATGAACATGTGTTGTTAAACCATAATGAATAAAACTGTAATGAATTATCTTCACCAACTTCACCACAGGGCATTGTAGAGAATGGTTGGGATCACAGGCAGTGGCACAGGGGATGTAAAGATACATTGTTATGCAGAATAAAGTGCTGGAGTATGATGAAGATAACACTATGGTGTAAATGCTATGGAGTACAAGGCTACACCAAAATAAAAAAAAATAAATAAATAAATAAACATTCAAAAGGGTGAGAATCCAATTTCTGCAATGCCTATTAAAACCAAGAAGATATAGGAAATACAAGCCAATGCATATGCAGTGAGAGGAGAATAATAAAAATAAAAAAATAAAAAAAAAATAAGATAAAACAATATGGATTAAGAGAAGGAAAATAAAATTTGTTAGGAGAGATACAATGTAGAGTGATGTGGTGCCAAAAAAAGTTATCTCTGATACAATTTGAAATGCAAAAAAACCTAATGAACTGTAAAATAGGGATATACACTTGTTATAACACCCAACTACCTTCGAACAATTTGGAATCATTCATTATATGAACATATAAGTTAAAGAGCTTCTAATAACTGGTAGCAACGCCCATTAAATATTGCTGCAAATTGATTTCTGCAAACGAAATAAAGCCACCCACTGGTGGGCAACCTTAAGGGTTGTATCATTGAGATAAATAACATAGGCTTAGTGATGACAAACTATTGGAATTCAATACATGATGAATTTATGATGATCCAACCAGTCTGTGTGTGACTGCAACAAGGTTATAGGGAATGCATAATGGGTTTCTTTGATCCCATCTAATACCTTGTTTAAGACTAATAGATATATACACACATGAAGGGGGGTTTAAAGTGGGAAAAGGCATAAACAAAAAAGAAATATAATACAATGATGAAAATGCTATGAAGAATGGATAATTTATGAATCAAACTATTATGCTATGTATGAAATGAATCTAGCATGGTAGAAGTTGCTGCTGAAATAGATTGATGCAAGCATCAGAATTTGACATTGGCTGACCCTATCGGCAGATTGGTAACTGATTCCATAGTGAATCGGTGTGTCAATCCTTGACAAACAAGAGCAAATGATCTTTGGTGGGAGATCTCACAGTAAGATGCATTTGATCTCACTGCAGGATATACAGTGGCTTCACAACAGAACATACGTTGGTTGTTGCCTTCATCATAAGGTCACCAGAGATATTTACATCAGTCAGACAAAGAGAAAAACACCCTGATGAACCTTTCACCGGATTTTGCAATACCTTCCCTCCCCCCCCCAAAAAAAAAAAAAGAAAAAGAAGAAGAAGAAGAAGAAGAAAAGCAGGCATCATGTAAGGGGATCTTAGTGTAACGCAACACATCTATTGCTGCTTTATTACGATACGATCGATGGTGACACTCGAGTCTAAATTGTGACTAGATCAAAACTCATGGATGAGTTGATCCGTTGTGCAAACCGAACTAAAGCAGCAAACAAAATTGATCTAATAATTGGAAATACTGATGAAAATAGATTTAGGCAAATTGTTTTACAATAGTAATGCAAGGATGAAGTACAGAAGAACAAAGCATCGAACTTAAGATAACATAAACACATATTTGAACTTATATAAACTGAAGAAATTCAGAATGAATTACAAAAATAGAGGGAAGATGTTGAAATGTGAGCATTCCAGTGTTATTGCAGCAGATGGGTCGACACTGCTATATGCAGGTTGATTCCATCATTTGTGCTTTACAATGAAAATAAAAAAAAAGGAATGAGGAAGAATGCAATCATAACAAAGAAATGTTGTAAATAAAAGAAAGAAAATGTTTATAGAAAATAAAAAGAAAGAAGAGGAAGATGGTTTGCTTACCTATAGTTGGATTTCCTTCAGTCAATGGTGAAGAAGACCAGGGAAAGAAAGAGAAATGGGAAAAGGAGAAGAAGATCAGAAGCGTGGAGGGGTGAAGGCGATGAGTTGAGAAGGCTCCCTGCGGTTTGTTAAATAGGGGATGGAGGAAGGATCGAGAATGACGATCGTGCAAGAGAGAGAGAGAGAGAGAGAGCTTCTGCGGCTAACGGAAAGCCGTTTGGGATTTTACACTGGAGGTCCTAAAAATCAAAAGAATTTTACAAAAGAAGGTTTTCAGAAAATGAATTTTTCAAAAGGGGTTTTTTTGAAGTAGATAAACTACTTTTTTTTTTTAATTTTGGAAAAAAATTTCGAGAATATGAGAAAAATATGAGTGCTTTTGGCAAGCGGGATCCAAATGAGGTTTTTGAAAGGTTTTTGTAAAATTATCATTTTAAAATATTCAAAATTTTCTAAAATGAGGTTTTTTGTGAAAAG
Organism: Nuphar pumila; assembly: GCF_984573655.1. NCBI lineage: Eukaryota > Viridiplantae > Streptophyta > Magnoliopsida > Nymphaeales > Nymphaeaceae > Nuphar > Nuphar pumila. The sequence continues at coordinate 23,978,424 of NC_143256.1, read as the reverse complement.
TAGGGTAAATTTTGGAAATCGATTTTCATAAATGGATCTGGATCCAAGGTTTTTGATAAAGCTTTAAAATTCGGATTTTGGATGGGGTTTGGACACTGAATTGAGAAAAACCTCTAGAAAATAGGAAGAAATTGATGTTTTTGATTAGTTTCTTTTGAAGAATAGAAGGTCTGGGATCAAAATTGGATCCAGATATCCGATTTGGATCAAAAGTTGGGTCAGAAATGAAAATTAAGTCTGGATTCCAGCGAATCTGAGAAAAGGAATGGAAATTTGATTTAAAAATTGACTCGATTTATTCAAAGAAAGGGACCCAAGGGCAAAAAGGGAATTTTTGGATTTTTGGGAAAATTTGGGGTGTTCACAATAGAAGAATGTGATCCAAATGATATACCAAGTGAATGGGCGCTAAATGAAGAAGAAGAAGATGATGACAAATAGGAGGAGGAGGAAGAAGAAGAAGAGTATGAAAGTTAAACAAGTGATGAAGAATCATTCTTGAGCTAGTGAAATACATCTTGTAATACATACCTGTATTTGATCTGAATAATTAGAATGATTTGAATGTATTGTAATGATTTGAATGTTTTAAAGGTATTGCAATGTTTGAATGTATTGCGTGAACTTATTTTTCGATTTGATTATGTATATTCGATAGGTATAGAGTTATGAATTGAATGTATTGTAACGTGTTAGAATTATTTGAATGTATTGCAATATTTGAATGTCTTGCATAAAGCTTTTTTCGATTTGATTATGTATCCATGAAAATATAGAGTTGTGTAAATGATCCAATTGTATTGCAAGTTAAGGATAAGTATTGCAATATTTGATATCTTATGTTTTAATGTAGGTCCATGAAGATGTTTTAATGTATTGCAATATTTGATGTGAATGATTTGAATGTATTGAAATGTATTGCAATGTTTGAATGTATTGCATGACATTTTTTATTTGTTAAAATATAGTTCGTGGAGGTCACAATCATCAAGCACCCAGTGGTAGCCAGTCTGAGCCTTCATCTTCACGGGTTGCTTCGATAGGTATATTATTTAAATAATTGTATACTTGATTAGTTTAAATGTACAGTGTGTGAATTTCTAACTCATTGTTCTGTAGGTGCTGTTTTGCCTACACATGACCCACCTATGTCATATGCAGGGTCTTCTCAGTGTGACACATGATGAGTAATTCAAATAGTGTATATCGATAGTCGATTGTAAGTATCTCATTGTCACTTGTCCAATACTTAACTTATAAAAAGTGTATATCGATAGTCGATTGTTAATGTATATCAATTCATGTGCAGTGCGAGGTTTGAACATCAAGAAGTAATACGAAAAATTACAGAGTCATTATTGCATCATCTTCCAAGACCGGTAGCACAATGGAAAGAGTACCCGAGAGAGGTGTTGAACAGATTAATGTCATCATTCATGGTATGCAATCGTTTATCATAACAATAAGTGTTTCATATTTATGTGTGCTAACTTTCTAAAAGTATTTGTAGGCTTCCCATCGTTTCGTGACTGCAAACGAGGAGAAAGATACAAGGGTAGTGTGACAAAAGGTGACTGTCAATCGATTTGCCGGCATGCTACACAATATGAAGACTGCAGCAAAAAAAGCAGCTGGTGGGATAGATGATCCACTGCAGTGGAAGGGCCATGAGCCTTCTACTATCATGAGAGATTATTGGGAGGGTATGTGCAACAAATGGGCGAGCAATAAATTTTGAAACTGCTTAGCAAAGGCTGCATAAAATCGAGCAAGGATGCCCGATGCCTATCTACACACAGGTGAATCTAGGACTTTTGGGAGCCATCAGAAGAGAATGGTAACTCATCAATATTAATAATATATATAGTCAAATTTATAAGTATTTCAACATATTTATTAATCAATTTTTTTATCATTTAACATTGCAGGAAGCATAAAAAAGAGACAATGTGCCTTACAAAGATGTGTTTGTTGAAACACATAAACGTAAGAGCACATAAGATTTTGTATCAGAGAAGGCGAGAGCAACATCAGTATGTATTTATTATATTAATAAACATTATAATATACAAGTTACTTTGAATTACATTATCATAAACATTGTAATTCTAAATTATTAATTCATATTCTAATCATTACTTTGTAGGAGTCATACAAGAAACAAATGGTACAACGATATGACGATGACTCTACTCAGCATCCGTCTTTTGATCCTACAACATGAGTGACTGCAACTGGTGAACCCCAAAAAGGTTGTATGTTCGGGGTTGGGAGTAACATGGACACCACACCAGTCATTGCCTCTTGCAGCCATGGCTTTCAGAGTTCTCTCGCTAACATCAACTCCCAACGGCCAATTGACCTTGCTATGTCTTGGGATGGTGTCTGTCAGTGTCTTGAGGATAAAATGCAATACTTTTCAAATGAAGCCATTCCCAACATTATCCGTAATGAGTTGTGAAACTTTTTTCAGAACAGAAGAACTTCGTCTGCATTTAACATGAGCTCCAATGCCCGTCATGTATAAAGATTCATGTCATTTGTTTCATATTATTAGATTTCAAGCTAGTATATGCATGATTGAATACATATATGCATGATTGCCTCACTATGATTTTTTTTGACATCTTATAACACATATATGCATGATTGATTCACTATACATTTTTTTTGACACCCTTATAACACATATACACATGATTGAATCACTATGAAAGTTTTTTTACAATCTTACAACACATATATGCATGAATTCATCACTATAAACTTTTCTTAGTGCCTTATAACACATATATGCATGATTTAATCACTATAAAAGTTTTTTGACAACCTTATAACACATACAAGCATGCTTTCATCACTATGACAACCTTAGAATACATATGAGCCTGATATTAGCATATATGAAAGTTTTTTAATGCCTTATAACACATATGAGCATGATATTAACATATATGAAAGTTTTGTAATGCCTTATAATACATATATGCATGATTGAATAACTATAAATTTTTTTGACCGTTTTAGAACATGATTGAATCATATATAAAGTTTTTTGACTGCCTTAGAACACATATAAGCAAAATTTCATCACTATAGAAGTTTTTTTAGTGTCTTGCAACATATATATGCATGATTGTGATACATAACACATTTATTTGACAACCTTATAAACTATATATGCATACATGAATCACTGTGAAATTCTTTGACAAACTTAAAACACACATCTGCATGATTGAGTCACTAGAACACATTTTAATTCTGTTAATGTCCTTCAGTTTATTGCTATTCTCTGTGTCATTCAACTATTTACTTTGTTGCATTAGATTAGGTGCATTGCATATAATTTATTTCATTATATTTTGTTTATAAATACTAAATTTTTTTTATCTTGTAGGATACTGGAGATGATCAGCATAGAGGAGCTGATGAAGGCATGAAGGGAGGCGCAGATCGACAAAATGAAGAGGATGATGCCCAGAATCTTGACGAGAATTAGATTCATTTGTTTAATTTCTTTGACATACTTGTAACTAATTATAACTTGGCAAGGACTGTATTTGGTTGTTAAAGTTTGCCTAACTTAGAACTTGTGTTACATTTGTTTCACCTATATATGTATTTTTTATATGTATTTTATTTTTTATAAGTAGGTTATATGATTTGTATAACGAGAAATTTTTCTCCAGTTTCAGAAAATTTCAACTTTTTTTAAATTAGCGACAGATAATATCTGTCGCTACTTCGTCACCAATTTGAAGCAGTTGTCAGTTTGCGACGAAATTAAAGCTATCGCTAATGTTCGTCGCCAAATTGGCGACGGACATTAGCAACAGATACGTATCTCTCGCTAAATATTAGCGACTGATTAGCAAGAAATTAAATTTTGTAGCATAACCAAATCAGTCTTTATTTAGAGAGGGATTAACGACGGACATGATCCATCGTCATAGATAAATTTTGTCACAGTTTAGCGACTAGGGTTATGTGACAGACGTTATTTGTCACTAATCCATCGCAAAAGCCATCGCTAACATCTTTAGCGACGGCATAGCGACAGATAGCGTACGTCGCTAATACACATTTTTCTTGTAGTGTATGGACAGATAAGAAAAATCGTTCACATATAAATATTTTGGCTTCATTTCCTAAAGGCACAATATTTTTGAAATCTAAATGTGATAAAAGACAAAAAATTTGTGAATATATTGAGGAGTATATATCAACTACTATTGAAGAAGTTGGATCAGACAAAATAGTTCAATTTGTGATAGATAATTGCTCAAATTACTTGAAAGCAAGAGTTGCAGTAGAGGTAAGATACCTTAATATTTTTACATCATCTTGTGTTGCACACTGTATTGATTTAATGCTTGAAGATTGCGATAGATTGCCTAATTTCTCTCATACATTATTATAAGCAAAAAGGATTACAAGCTTCATGTATAAATCACAATCAATTTTACAACTTATGAGAAATTATACAAATGATAGAGATATACAAAGGCCTGGAGTTACTCATTTTGCTACTAATTTTTTATGTTTGCAATCTATATTGAAAATGAAAGATAAGTTGAGGTTTTTTGTTGCTTCTTCTGAATAGATAAATTTTGAAAAGGTTAAGAAGAGAGGAGAAGGCAAAGATGTGACTGATATTATGCAAGGAGAGGAGTTTTGGGAAAATGGAAGAGAAATAATAGCAACAACAAAACCACTTATAAAACTTTTGAGGATGGTAGATGGGGATGGTTCTACTATAGGTTACTTGTATGAAGGTATAAATCCTGTTAAAGAAGAAATAAAAAGTTTTTATAAATGTCGAGTAGATAAGTATCTACGAATATGGGACATCATTGATAGTCGATGGAAGGTCAACTTGAGAAGTGACTTGTATGTTGTTGTTGGGTATTTAAATCCACAACTTTTTTATAATGGCCTTGTGAAGATGAACAACGAAATCATGAAAGGATTGAAGAAAATGATGAAAAAGATGGTGGATAAGGAAGATAAAAAGGATGAGCGTGCTTCAGAATTGACTTATTATCATTCAAAAGATCCAAAGATCTTTAATAAGATTACAATATCTCTTCTCTATACTGCATATCCATGTAAGTTTCAATTTTGATTTTCATTTTGTATATATTTTTATTTTAAAATATATTATCATTTTTTTATTACTTGCTTTTGTTTTCATCAGAGATATGGTGAGAAATGAGTGGAGCAAATGTTCATATTTTGCAGAATATAGCAATTAAAATACTTAGTCAACCATGCAGTGCACTGCATGTGAAAGACATTGGAGTGCATTTGAAGCGGCGCATACCAAAAAAAGAAATTGTCTTGAGCCAACAACTCTTACTGATTTAGTTTACGTGTGCATGAACATGCACATGCACATGTAGAAAACTTCAATTAGAAAAGAAGCAAAAGATTCCCGACCCATTGTATATGACGACATTGATGCATTTGCATTTGACTTAATTGAAGAAAGGAATGAAGAACAAGAAATAGAAGATGAGGAAGAGGAGAATGAAATCATTGGCGACCAAGGAACTGATGAAGACTTTTGATTTCTTAGTTAATAGCAAGTGAATAATTTTCTTTGTATAAACTTGAATCATTATTATGTGTGTTTTTTCATGAACTTATGGCCATTTTGTTTTTGTTTTTGATACTTGATTATTGATACTTAATGTATGATGATTTAGTTGATGCTTGATACTTATTTGAATGGAAGTACATTTGATGTACATGCTGGATACTTATTTGATGCTTGATAGTTTTTAGATATGGTTAGTGATATTGAAAATAAATTTTATATTTTTTTTCATGTAAAATTTAGTAAGTTTATTTTATTTGCTTTTTTCTTTTTTAGATTTTTTAAGAATGTATTTGATTTTTTAATTTATTCCTGAGATTTTGCCGAAAAAAACTCGAGAAATATTCAACAAGTTGAAAATCTCTTGAGAAATTCACCGCTGAGAAATTGTTGTTTTAAACTTTTGTCACAATGGTTCGAACATTAGGTGTTTGAGGTAAGTACTTGATGAGTTTTTACGAGTTTTTACATTTTATTTTTAAATTATGATCGGACAAATGTGATCTTGTAAACTTTCGATGCTCCAAATATATTATTTTTTCATCAAAAATACATGATCCAAGTGTGAATTTCTCGTAAATCGACCATGCCCAACACATTTCTGGGGTCGAAACTGCAAAAAAATACCAAAAGAGCATAAAAACCCAATTATATATATATATATAGAGAGAGAGAGAGTAATGTGTATATGCTAAATGAAACATGTTAAATGAGTTTTTTAGGTTTATTTTATTTTATTTTTAAATTCCGACCATTCAGATGTGATCTATGTACTTGATTTTATAGGAAACAAATCTTAAAGTGTTCATGATAAGGAGGCGAGCGTTCTTTCTTCCCATGGATTAGTTCACCACCCACCAGTCAAGGTGAATACCTAGATGTGATCGACTTCAGATCATAGGTGAGTGATACTTCAAGAAAGAAATAGGAGACCCCCATACACCACAAGCCACTACAGCTCCAAAGCTATCCACGATGGCCTCAAGTAAATATTAATCTAATATTTTTTTAGTATAATTAAAAATTTATTATTATCATTTCTATTAATATTTTTTTCTTGCAACAAATTAACAATTGCAGAATCTTCTTAGCATAAACATGGGAAGAACAAATGTGTAGCCCATTAAAAGAAAATAAAGTAACAAAATACTTTAGTAACTATCAAGCTTGGGATGCAAGGAGTCATGGGCGAAGGCGCTTTCGTATTGTCTAAGAGACTTTCGTGCATCATCAGGGAGCCAACCAACATAACTCACAAGTCATAGATAGAAGCCTCAAAAGATGAGAAGATGGTATTGTGTGAGATAGTTTATGCAAGTATATTACCTAACTATATTTTGATAAATAAATTAATTCATAAAAAAAGTGTTACTAATTGTATTTTGATAATTTAATGCAAGCCGAGTTTGATTTAGACAAGGATATAGCTGAACATCAGCTACCGTAGATAAACAACTTCATCTATCATACTCAAGGATGCGAGAAGATTTTTATAAGCATTACAAGAAATTTGAAAACCATGATGAAGCAACAAATCATCATTCCTAAGGAATCAACTATGACGAATTTGCAACTTTTCATCGAACACTATTGACGGTAAATATTGGATATATATTCATAAGTAAATAAATATTCAAATTTTTAAAATTTCATGAACTAATTCATCTTCCTTTGGTTAACAGCAGATGTCAAAGAAAAAAATCTGCAAATAGAGCAAAATTGTAACGCTTCGGATTTCTAAAACAAAGCTAAGTTAAAATTTTCACGAATTTCTTTTTTTTTCTTTGCAGCGGAACTTTAGAAATCTTTTAGCAGTGGAATCAGACGATAATGAGTCGTCAGTTTTAGAAAGCTCTGAGCACATTACAGGTATGTGGCCAAGCAACTCATTGACCACCAAAGTGTTCCATTTTAGTGAAAACCACATGTTTATTACAACATCACTGCTTGGAAAAGCAGTATAGGTTCAATAAAAAGGAAATAATACAACTCTGTTTAGAGAAACCCTGGAACTTGATGTCGCTTTGCTCTGCATATCGCAACGCAGGTCCAACACCTGAAATCCATATTAAACGGGGTCAGAACCACAGATGGTCTAGTAAGCAAGCAATCACACATCCATCCAAATCAAGTAAATGTGTTGACCACTCAGGGTTGCAGTTCGTAATAACGACGCTCGAGCCTCCAAGACTTAGCGTATATCGCAAGAGCCTCCTCAGGGCTATGAGTTGAACATTCACTCAAGTCTTTATGACTTAGCGCAAGCCTCTTCAGGGTTGTGATTTGAATAACCGCTTAAGTCTCTACGACTTAGCGTTGACCTCTTTAGGGTCTCAAAGGGATGTCTAGCTCAAGTCTTCATACTTGGCACATTTGTATCCCACATATCTAAGAACAGCTTCTCGAGCTTTGCTTAGTCGTGCGGATACAACACGGGTCTTTGCCCAGTCGGTCCAATCGTATACCGATCATGATGCCTTCACAAAGATTATGCAGGACTGACTCAACAACGTCCATACACTTATACATTCAAAGTATCATTATACTTAAGCTAATGCTTTGTTTCGATAATTGCACCTACCCCTGGGCTTAGGGGACTCATATCTGGGCGACAACGCGACGATATGAGGGTTGATTATTTTATGTATTTTAGATACCCCAGAGACCTGTTGACCCCATCCTACTAGTAGGACGGTACGGCATACCAGAAGAGATCCTTACTAGATAGTCGAATGCATTCTGCTACTGCAGTAGTTGGGTTCAATCCTTAGATATTTAAGGATAACCACGACCTCCATACCTCTGAGTGACAGAGGCCATCAATGAACTCTATCAGGTTCGGGTGAAATATATGTCACTCAAGACTGCGTCATTACCGTCTTCCTCGGTGAGAAATTCTGAACGGGTCTGACAGTTGTACAATTACTTGACGAACATTGCATGCCTATAGGGCAACCTTTGAGAAGTATGTACCCGACCCCAATCACCCACACGGCTTTCACGGTGGAACAAAGGTTTTATTCATATGCATGTTTAACTCTGCTCTCGGCACTTCGGCCCTGTCGAGCACCTCACCTCTTCTAGGTGGAAAACAACACACTCTGGCTCAGCGGCTCTTATGAGTCTTGGTTGTGTACGAATTCTCAATGAGCATGCACATGACTCGATCCAGCTGCAAATGTGATTGCATGCTGCTCAGCCATCCCTACATCAAAGAACCTGTCAGGAAATCTTTTCTAGAAAGCATGAAATGTTGGCTCCATTCCAATTCCTGCATGAACTGCTACAATGTCGTTGTCCATATCCGCTTCTTCAATTAAGGCCTCAATAAAGAAGTCAGTATATGTCCTAGCCCCACTTCTAGAGTTGTATTTCGGGTATGAAGTTGAAACGCCAAAGGTACATCCTTCTGTTTTGCATTTTTGAAGTAGCAATATCAGTATGCTGCATGTGCAAGCAAAAATTAAAAAATGTTTAATTTAAATACATGATTAAGATCATGCTTTTGAATGAGATCAGATCACTAGACTCCCTACAGAACACCGACATGACAAAAATTTAAGAACCAAGTCAATATATCATAGCATCACAATGAAGTAACCAATAAAATATAAAAGGAAGACAATTGCCTAATCCTACTCAAAGGACTCACGGAATACAGGAGAAAAAATTCCCACTAAACCCACCACATGGCAAAAGTATCTAAGTGTATACATAAGAGCATATTGCAAACAAAGATGTGATACACTTTCCATATTCCCCTCAAGCTCTAGAGGAATCATCTAAAGGATTTAAGAATTTGGAAAGAAAATGGTGAAAAAGTGCTAAAATGGGATCAATGACATGCATTTAATAAATAAATCATAATATAGGCAATTAAAATGTAAAACCCCTAAAATCTAAATCATATATAAAAATATATATTTATCATGCATTCAATAAATAAATCACAAAATAGGCAATTAAAATATAAAACCCTTAAATCTTAATCATATATGAGAAAAAAATGTATTTAACATGCATTTAATAAATAAATCATAAAATAGACAATTAAAATGTAAAGCCCTTAAAATCTAAATCATATATAAAAAATATATATTTAACATGTATTAAATAAATAAATCATAAAATAGATAATTAAAAAGTTAAACTCCTAAAATATAAATCACATTTAAGAAAAAATATATTTAAAATATAAAACCCTTAAAATATAAATCATATATGAATAAAAAAATATATTTTACATGCATTCAATAAATAAATAACAAAATAGGTAATTAAAATGTATAACTTCTAAAATCTAAATCACATATAAAGAAAAAAATTATTTAACATATGTATTCAACAAATAAATCATAAAATAGGCTATTAAAATATAAAACTCCTAAAATCTAAATTATATATAAAAAATTATATTTAACATGCATTCAATAAATAAATTATATTAAATTAAAAAATCTCTAAAATTTAAATCATATATGAAAAAAATGTATTGAGTATGCATTCACTAAATAAATTTAAAATTAAGCAATTAAAATATATAAACCTTCACAACAACAACAACAACTACTACGCCTTCATCCCAAAATAATTGGGGTCGGCGATATGAACCAAAAAAGAAAATTATTATGGGTCTTCCACATGAATCCTTCTCCTCCAATCATTTCTATCCAATGCCATGTCCTTGGTGAGGTTCAAAGCATTCATATCCTTTCCTATCACCTCCATCCATGTCTTCCTAGGCCTACCCCGACCTCTTTTAACTAATATATTTTCCCATTTCTCCATCCTTCTAACTGGAGCATCATTAGGCCTTCGCCGAATATGTCCAAACCACCGTAAACGATTCTCTCTCATCTTATTTTCAATGGGTGCAACGCCTACCTTCTTACATATCTCCTCGTTCTGAATCTTATCTTTTATTGTATTTCCACAATCCATCTCAGCATACGCATCTCAGCTACACTCATTTTTTGAATATGATGTCTCTTGGCATACCAACATTCCATACCATATAGTAAAGCAGGCCTAATAGCCGTCCTATAAAACTTTCCCTTCAACCGCAATGGCATTCTACGATCGCACAACACTCCAGTTGCACTTTTCCATTTCATCCACCCAACCTTTATCCTATGATTTACATCTCCATCAATTTTTCCATACTTTTGAATGATAGATCCCAAATATTTGAAAAAATCATCCACCGGTATTTCTTGCTCACCAAGCTTCACTACACTCTCATCATTACTTCGTTGTTTACTAAACTGACATTCCATGTATTCTGTCTTACTCTTACTCAACTTAAAACCTCTTGCTTCCAATGTCTGTCTCCATAATTCTAACTTAGCATTAACCCCAGCTCTAGACTCATCAATCAAAACAATATCATCAGCAAACAACATACACCACGACACATTTTCTTGAATTGATCTCGTAAGCTCATTCATCACTATAGCAAATAGGAAAGGGCTTAAAGCAGATCCTTGATGTAACCCAACCGTTATAGGAAAATTGGTTGTCACCCCTCCACAAGTGCAGACATTGGTTACTACTCCTTCATACATATCTTTAATTATTTTAATGTACTTGAGAGAAACACCTTTCTTCATCATTGTCCACCAGAGAACGTCCCTAGGTACTCTATCATATGCATTCTCTAAATCAATAAAAACCATATGCAAATCTTTATTCCTCTCTCTATTTCTCTCGATAAGTTGTCTAAGAAGATGTATAGCTTCCATAGTTGATCTTTCAGGCATAAAACCAAATTGATTCTCCGATATCATGACAACCTTCCTCAACCTAGACTCAATCACCCTCTCCCAAAGTTCCATAGTATGACTCATGAGTTTTATACCACGATAGTATGTGCAATCTTGTATATCACCCTTATTTTTATATAGAGGCACCAAAGTACTCTTCCTCCACTCATTAGGCATCTTATTTGTCCGCCAAATCTTGTTAAAAAGATTTGTTAACCATTCTAAATCTTTCTCTCCCAAGCATTTCCAAGCCTCGATAGGAATACCATCTAGGCCAACTGCCCTTCTTGATTTCATTTTCTTCAAAGCCTCTGCAATTTTTTTCTTTTGAATCTTGCGCATGAAGTCACGATTCATCTCATGAAAAGGAATAGAGAAGTCTCCAAGATCCTAAGCATGACTTTCATTAAATAGCTTATCAAAATAATTTTTCCATCTCTCCTTAATCTCCTCATCTTTGACTAAAACCCTTTGTGTTTCATCTTTGATACATCTAACCATACCCAGATCCCTCAATTTCCTATCTCTCATCTTTGCAAGCCTATAAATATTCTTCTCGCCTTCTTCGGTATCCAACTTGTCATAAACCTCCTTATATACCTTATCCCTCGCATTCTGAACTACTTTTTTAGCTTCCTTCTTTGCTATCATATACTTCTCCAAATTCTCCTTATCACGACTCTTACTTAGATTTCTATAACACTCTCTTTTAACCTTAATAGCTAATTTGACATCCTCGTTCCACCACAATGTATCCTTACCTAGCGGTGCACCGCCTTTAGACTCACCCAATACCTCCTTAGCCACCTTTCTCATGCCACCCGCTATCTTATTCTACATTGATTCTGAATCCTCCTCGAGACACCAATCAGCTTCCTTAACTACCTGCTCTACAAACATTCCTTGTTTAGCTCCTTTCAGTGCCCACCACTTAATTCTAGGATCTATCATATGTCTATCCCTTTTGCGGCATTGTCTAATTCTAAGATCTAAAATTAAGACTCTATGTCGTGTAGCTACATTTTCTCCCGGTATAACCTTACAGTCGATACAACAACCCCTATCTCTCTTTCTAAGTAGGAAAAAATCTATCTGACTCATATTAACCCCACTTTTAAATGTTACTAAGTGAGACTCCCTCTTCCTAAACCAAGTGTTTGCTAAGATCATATCATAAGACAAACCAAAATCTAAAATCCTTTCTCCACTTTCGTTTCTTTCTCCTATACCATAGCCTCCATGGATACTCTCAAAACCATCCCTACTAATGCCTACATGCCCATTAAGGTCACCGCCGATAAAAAGCCTTTCTCCATAAGATATCCCTTGTACTACTCCATCTAAATCTTCCCAAAATTGACGCTTAATGGAATCATCTAAACCTACTTGAGGAGCATAAACACTAATAATAATAATAATATTTGTACCTAATACTAATTTAATAAGTAAAATCCTATCACCCTTCCTACAGACCTTAACTACATTATCTATAAACTCACGACTCATAACAATCCCTACTCCATTCCTATTCCTATTTATTCCTGTATACCAAATTTTATATCCCCAAGGTTCTATCACTTTTGCTTTCTCACCTACCCATTTGGTCTCTTGTAGACATAAAATATCAATCTTTCTCTTACACATAACATCTACTAACTCTACCAACTTACCAGTTAAAGACCCTATGTTCCAAGAGGCTAACCTAAGTTTATGGTCTTGGACTAACTTCTTTACCCCCACCCGTCCAACAAAGTGAGGGAACCCTTGCCTATTTGACACCACACCCGGGCGCCGATGTGACGCGTCACTTTCGAGCGACGACCTAGCAACCCTTGCCCATTTATCACTGCCTCCGGGCCTATAGAGTACAGCGCGTCGCTCAGTAGGTAACGCCCCAACGAAATTCTCATATTGGTTCATATTCATAGGGTATGACTAAGTTTTTATGCTGGCTATCACAGGCCTACCGCAACCCTCCTCCTTTATCCGGGCTTGGGACCGGCAATGTATAACTAAACAGTTATACACAGGAGGAGTTTAAAATATATAAACCTTAAAATTAATAAATAAAAAAATTACTTTGTTGGTGAATACAATGTAAGGGAGACAAAGAAGGTTGTCAATGAACATAATGTAAGAGAGAGAGGGGGCGAGAGAGAAAGATAGAGGCGTGAAAGAAAGAGAGGGGTGAGAGAGTGAGAGAGAAAGAGGGTAGGTGTGTGAGAGAGAGGGCAGGGGCGAGAGAGAAAAGAGAGGGTTTAAGAGATGCGGGAAGGAGGGCTCATCTCTCGAAGCTTCTGTTTTATTTTTTTTAAACATAACCATTTACTGGCTCAATTTTTTTGCACGCTAGTAAAGATGTTTATTTCATTGGCGCGAAAAATAGTCGTGCCAGTAAAGATGTTATACTGATGCAATATATGTCTTGCAGTAGAATGTACCTCTTTACTGGCGCAAGCATATTTTGCGCCAATAAACATGACTCTTTTTTGGCATTGCATAGGTGGTGCACTAGTAAAAAGGTAATTTCTTGTAGTAACCATGGGGTCGCTTGTGTGGATGTTCAAATGAAGGCATTGGGTCAAACCCCATTGGTATGTCTGCAGCTTTCAGACGTGGGCCACGTAAGGCAGGGTGGCTGTGGGGGTCCCAACCGAGGTTTTCCTCGCTTCCGCAAAGGTTTCTTGTCATAAAAAGTGACATATTGAGACTGGTAGGTTTATTCCTCAATAGTCCTCAAGGTATACACGCCTTGATCGTATTTTTCTTCGTAAGCGCATTGCCATCTAAAAGCCTTACCTCTCATTGGAAAAAAAAAAACTTAGTTTAGTGAATTAAAACCAGCTTCATGAACCCTTATCTTCTAGGATAATTATTTTTTGCACAAGGCTGTTTCGGGGAGAGAGAGAGAGAGAGAGACGTCTGTGTGCCATTTTTTTTTCTGGAAAACTCTTTCACGGTTCTATCATTTGCAGCTTGATCTTAATGTTTTCTTGTATGCTCTCACAAGAACCCTCCGGGCTCTCCTGAACTTGGCTGATTTCACGGAATGTCCTAAACCTAATTATTGTTGTTGTACTATCACTAGCCGTAGACGTGTGGTAGTTTTTATACATATGGCTCTAATGATGTAAATGGGCCAGATTCGAATTGGATCCAGGAATTCCCAAGTCTGATCTAATCAGATCTAGATTCAGATTCGATGGGTATCAGCTAAAATATGGGATCTGGATCTGACTACCTTTAAATATGACATCTATATATGTTTGAAGATTTGGATTGGATTCATACTCATATTTGGGTGCAAAAAGCGATACCAAGTCAGGATCTGATTACTAACCGGATTTATCTTTGGCTATCGAATTTGACTCGGATATTCAACTTGAATCCTAACCGTTTACATCCCTAGATGGCACTCCTCACTGTAAGGGCAATTGTGTGTGCCAAGTGCCAACTAGGGATGCAAACTGGGTGGGTTTCAGATCCTAAAATACATTGGGGAGTCGAGTCGGTTCGAATATGAGACAGCCAAATTTTGCTAATTTCTCTTTCTGGTTCCAACCCATTTGCAACCCTAGTGTCAAAAAGCAACCTTCTCTTAAAGTCTTGTAAAACGTCAAATCCATTTGAAAATGCAAATGAAAAAGCTACAGATGGGTGTGGGGTTTTGTTGAAAACATGACATTATCGCCTTCTTCTCCAAAAGCTGTACCTTAACTAGTATTTTTTGTTAGACAGAGAAAACTGGGGTTAAGCAGACCCCTATCAGTTATATAACCATACCATTGGGATTGGAACTTGCAACGTCCCAACACAAAGTGTGACGTGCACTAACTGCTCCTGACAAACAAGCAGAGCCCCGTTGATGCCTTAACTAGTATTTTTGCAAAACAAGTTGCTTCATCCTCCGCTAGTTGTCCAGTTATCGGTAGGTTGGCTTAAGGCTTTTAAGTTGAAGGAGGTCGAGAGTTTAATACCCAGAGTGCACATTCTTTGCCGCATTGATCTAAATCAAATGGAAAACTATCTCCGGTGGACAAGGAAGAGTACTCGGCTTAAAAAAAAAAGGAGCCTAATGATCATAGATCCAATCCAATTATCATGAGCCCACTTGTTGGTTTGAGATATGGAAAAAAGGCTACCAACATATCAACATGATGAAGTGCTCCAGGCAATAGATTGCGATATTATTGAATAGTAGGTTAAGGTTACATTTAGAAGTATAAATGAACTTCAACATTATTCTGTTCATTTGTACATGCGTTACTTTATTGAAGAGACGTGGAACTGAACGCTACAATAGCTTTTAAATGTATACTGTATATAAAGTTGCCCTTTATTTTGTCTGATAGTCTTCACTCTTGAGTAGGGCTTGAGTGCATGTTCAGACGTCCCTGTCTTGATGCACTGTTTTTTCATAAATTTGCCCTTTATTTTGTCTGATAGTCTTGTTGACTCTTGAGGAAGGGTTGAGTGCATGTTCAGTCTCCGTCTTGATGCACTGCTTATCCATGACTTCTGCTCCACGTTTATTTTGAAATGTCTCGCATGTTTCTTATCACTTCATTCTGTGTGCTGCAGAACACATGAACCTTTTGTCCAAAAGATGGTTGGGCGTGACAGTAGAGTGAAAAAATTGGTTGCACCACATGTTTCTTATCACTTCATTCTGTGTGCTGCAGAACATTGGTTGCACTATATATATATATATATATATATATATATATATATATATATATATATATATATATATATATATATATATATAGAGAGAGAGAGAGAGAGAGAGTAATGTGTTTCTTAGGCCCCCTTTTTTGTTAGGTCTCGTTGGGCTTATTCAAAAATAGTAGTTTTAAGTATTTTTTTCTCACGTCTAACACCGTAGATGTGATCTATAAGTTTTGTTTAGTGAAAATTGACTTTTGGTTTTATTTAGTGGGAACCGGCTTTTAGATCGCTGGAATCTGACCTGTATATACCGGTTTTTTCGGTGATCCAAAATCAATGGCTATAAGGTAACAGTTTTTCTCAGCTGATAAAAATATCCAAGAGTTGATTTCCACTAAATCAAGCATGCTTAACACATCTAACGGTTCAGATCTATCCTAAAACCTATGGGGCAGAATGATAAATGGGGCTGTTCTCATATATATATATATATATATATATATATATATATATATATATATATATATATATATATATATATATATATATATATACATATAGAGAGAGAGAGAGAGGTGGGCCTATGCTAAATGGAATATGCTAAATAAAATGTGCTAAATGTGTTTTTCAGGTTTTTTTATTTTAATTTTAAATTCTAACCGTGAAGATGTGATCTATGTACTTGATTTTATAGGGATCAGCTTTTGAAGCGTTGGATTCCGACATATGGGTGAGTTTTATAATGTTCGAAAAATCAATAGTCCAAAATCTTAGTAAAATTTTGAGGCGCCAAATTTCATTTTTTTCATCAAAACCACATGATCCAAGTGTGGATTCCTCGTAAATCAACCATGCTCAACACATTTATGGGGTTAGAACTGCGAAAGAAACATTAGAAGCACAGACAAACCCATTTAGTATATTTCATTTAGCACGGACCCATTTATATATATAGAGAGAGAGAGAAGTGGGAACCTACCCGATTACTTGCATACCAGATATACTAGATGAGGCTGGACCGTTCGATCTTAATTTGATCGAATGGTCCATATTTACCATATAAAGGAACACTATCCCTACTGAGAATGGGGTGTCTCTCTATCGATATCCCTCACCCTGCCTTCTTGGTTCGCTTGAGCATGACCCTAGCTATGCACTTTCTTCACCCACGTGAACCCACCTGCAACATGAAAAATGAACAACCAAGCAAAGTACTAGTCTCTATGCTAGTTCATGTTAGTTTGCTTAAAATAAAATCAATTCTATACAAATGCAAGACTCATAATTATAACTGACTCAAAAGAATTTCAAATGTTAGACCAAAGTAAAACTCTTAATCTGAACAACATAGGGACTCCTAAGGGAAGGGGTTACTCGCTTTTCAAAACAGATTCAATGAGCAATATGACTAGATGCTATAATGCTTCACGTGTTGGTTGGTTAGCTGACTAACGACCCAACCGTGACCACATCCACACCAGCGTGCTGTCATGCTGATGTTGGGTGTACTTGATTCAACCCGATAGATCGGTCATAAAAAAAATGTTGATGTTGATGTTGATGACCGAACATATCAACACACATAAATCACGTTGATTTGCGTGATTTGCATGATCTGGTTGAAAAGGTTGAATTGTGCAATCTGACCAAATAGACTAAATTTAGCAGTTCAATGGCATTTGATTTGTTCAAATCCCACGGGCCATTAGACTACAATGCACGATGACTCAATCCAACACATGCATATTGAGATTACTGAACCCGAACCCAATGTAAAAGAGGGCTTGCGCATATCAGATCTGCACTGGCAGACCGATCTGTGAGCTATTGATGGCGTGGGCAGAGTTCTGCAAACACACATAGATCTAATATGGTTTGATCAGATCTGATCCATGTGTCAGACTACCCACAAATAGTTTCTGAAATAATGATTTAACTTTTTCCTTTTCTTTTATTTGTTTTTGTTACACAAAAAAACCTATATACTATAATAAACTAACTATACTTTAATCTAAAATACATAAAAGATGCAGAAATCATACTACTCTATACGAAATATCTAAAACAGAATCTATATGCATTCAAGAAATAAAAATATATATCTAATCTATATGTGAATAAAGAGAAAGGCTGAAGAAGTGTACTTGGGGGTTGCTTCCGACAGAGTGGTTAGAAAAGAATGGCTTCCTTCGAGATCGCATGTGTGACGCCCTCCGATGAGAGGAGAAGAGGAGGCAGTCCATGAGGAAAGGGGAAGAAAGGAAGAAGAATATGCGAAAAAGAAAGGAGAAGAGAAGAGGGAGTATTGGCTGGAAGAGAGAGAGAGAGGGGGGGGGGGGGGGGCTGGCATGAATCCCAAGAGGAGACATCAGCCTCTTCTAATTAAGTCTTTATTATTTAAAGACAAAACTAGGGTTAGTGTTGTTTAAGAAAATTTTCTAAAAACCTCTACAAGTTTTCAATAAATTCAAAAGACCTACATTTTCAAAAATTATTTTCAAAAAGATTGCCAGTAAAAAGATTAAATTTTCAAAAAACACTCAAGTGAGTTTACTTTGTGCAATTTTTCTCTTTTTGAAAAGTAGGTGGTGCCTTATCAAAAATCGATTAAACATGGGTAATTATTCTCTTTTAGTAAATTATCATGCATATAAAACATATATAATATGCAAAAAAATTATGCATGATCAAATTCTCCCATGCTTATTGTTTGCTAGCCCTCAAGCAAACTGACCCTTAACAAAAACAAAACATGCAAATCACAAACCTAACTCACTTTCATATGAATTACGGTTGCATTCAGCATATGCAACAAGTCCTTTAAGCTCTTGGGTTACTTCAGTGGATGAGTAAGGTCTCGTAAGGGTTTACAGTAATGCTACTTACAAACATCTCTATCATGTATACATAGGAATTCAAATTCAAAAAGCACTAGGCAGTTAAGAAATTCGTCTAGCCAAATATTTCATTCTATTACATTTTCACAACATATTTAGAGTTTTCACATGCCACCATAGAAGAAAAAAAAATTCTTTACTTTTATAAAAATTGTAATTATCTATGCTTTATTCTCAGAAAATCAATCACACTCATGCTATTGCTTATTTATCCTCACTTATATGTTTTCTGCAAAGTTTTTCATGATTATTTCTAAGCAACGATTTTTTCATTAAGCTCTTGTGATTATTTTTTTTCTTTTTCCTTTTCAAATTTTCACACTTTCATTCTTTTCAGTTGAGCACTATATCTATTTTCGGGTTTTCGTGACCCTTGTAATGCGCTTTGGGTCAGTGACTCCTAGGTCAGATGACCTTAGGGCACTAGATACAGATTATCCCTCAGACTTAATTGCTCGAGTCACTAGACCTTATACTTTTATAGTTTTACGTGTAGTTTTCTTCTTGTCATGTGCAATGTCAACTTCTCTTAGGCTCTTTATAAAGTTCATGTAATGAGCTTTCAGACCTGTGGCTCCCAAACCAAATGGCGTTAGGGCACCAGGTGTAAACACCCATTAGGCTTTATTTGCTTGAACAAATAGTCCATAAATATTGACTAGACATAGAAGTGATCTCATTCGTTGTCCTTTTCAACATGAAAATCAAATACTTTAACTTATATCTGCGCACAGCTACTAGAGAACAACCAAGACGTCAAACAACTAAACATATGCTCTTTTTCTCCTTTAAGCTCTTATTTCTTTATGTTTTTCATTTGCTTAGTTTTTTCAAAAATAATGGTGTACATATTCATATGCGTGATTCAAAATAAACTCTAACATTAATTTATCATCCTTTCTTTGAAATCCATATAAATAACCATGCTTTCTAGATTAGTTTCAGAAAAAAATCGTAGGGCTTAAAAATTCTCTAAAATGTTATATTATGTAAAACATTCACATATGAGCTTAAAACTTATTTTTTAAAAGCTTATTTTTTTTAGTTTTTATCAGAACAGATACATGAACAAAAAAAAGGGTAAAAAAAATGGGTGTATATATTATACCCTCCCTCATGCTTAAATGACACTATTCTTAGTGGTACTCTCCCATGCTTATATGTAACTGAATAAATGCACACTAGGGAATAAAAGAAACATGAAATAAAGGGTAGGTATCACTTGAGGTATGTGCTAGAAGTTGTCCTATCACCTGTAATTCATAAACAATATCCAAGAAATGAAATGTATACATGATCCATCATACATGCTCATAAAACAAAAAGGAAAAGAAATAAACAACAAAAACTACTAGATCACCCCCAAAAAATGCATCTTAATCCTAACATAATATACAATAGCTCACTTCTTTATACATCCATGAGGTCAATGACCTCGATATCTCGATTTGTTGTGACCACAAAATTGCAGGGCTTCAGCCTTGCCCATTGACCTTGAATTTTTCGTCCATTTTCGAGTCCAGAATATCAACCGCACCATGTAGAAATACTTCCTGGACTACAAACGGGCCATCCCATCTTGACTTCAGCTTTCCTAGGAAAAGTTGGAGTCGCGAGTTAAAGAGCTAAATTTTCTGACCAGGCTCAAACTGATTTCTCAAGATATGCTTATCGTGAAAATTCTTAGTCCGAGCTTTATAAATGTTGGCACTTTCATGCGTGTCATTTCGCAATTCCTCAAGCTCACTTAACTGAAGCTTTCATTTTGTGCCAGCTTGAGCCATATCAAAATTAAATTTCTTTATCGCTCAATAGGCCCTGTGTTCTAATTCGACAGGGAGATGACATGGTTTCCCGAATACCAACCGATAAGGGGACATGCCAATCGAAGTCTTGAAGGCAGTCCTGTACATCCATAATGCATCATTCAAGCACTCAGACCAATCCTTTCAGTCTGGTCTGACTGTCTTCTTTAGAATTTGTTTGATCTCCTTGTTGGAGACCCAAACCTGGCCACTGGTTTACGAATGATATGGTGTAGCAATTCGATGATGTACATAATATTTCTTAAGGAAGCGACTTGTACATTCTTGAAGTGCTTACCTCTATCGCTAATTATCTCTCTTGAAACTCCGAACCTGCTAAAGATTTTGTGCTTAATGAATTTAAGCACTTCTTTATGGTCATTGGTACAGGTGGCCACGCCCTCAACTCACTTGGGCACGTAATCAACCACCACCAAAATGTAAATGTTTCTGAATGAAGGCAGGAAGGGACCCATAAAATCAATGTCTCAAACATTAAAGATCTCAACAACTAAAATGGGGAGCAGGGGCATCATATTTCATTTAGAAATGTTTCCTGTTTGCTAGCACCGCAAGCATCACTTGCAAAACTCGTGTGAGTCTCTATGAAGTGTCGGCCACCAGAATCCAGATTTGAGGACCTTAGTTATGGTCTTCCAATTGGAAAAATGACTTTCATAGGCCCAGGAATGACAAAAAGCCAAAATAGATCCAGTCGCTTCTTCAGAGATGCACCTCCTAGTCATCTGGTCCAGACATAACTTGAATAACTCTAGATTCCCCCAGAAATATTGTTTCACCTACGCCATAAATTGATCATTCTCTTTTTGCTCTAATGCACAGGAAACTTTTCGGTCACCAAATAGTTAATGATGTTTGTGCACTAGGAAAGATGCTTGATATGCAAAATCTGCTCATCTGAGAATGAATCGTCTATTTGTCCCTGCTTAGTAAATGACTCCACTGTCAATCTAGATAGATGATCTGCTATAAGGTTTTCGTATATGTTCTTATCTCGAATCTTGAGATCAAATTCTTACAGCAGCAAGATCTAATGGATGAGACATGGTTTAGTGTCTTTTTTACTCATCAAGTATCGCAAAGCAGCATGATTTGAGTAAACGGTGACCTTCAAGCCCAACAAATATGATCAAAATTTTTCTAACACAAATGCTACAGCGAGCAGTTCCTTTTCTGTGGTAGTGTAATTCATCTGGGCATCAGATAGAGTCATAGTAGCGTAATAAAATCTGTAGAAGTTGGCACTCTTGAGTGCTCGTCAAGTTTGTCGAAAATGATCACAGGTAGAGTTTGTTCCTTTCCTAAGAAAGCATACTTGAGCGAAGCTGGTAAAGGCTTCAACTCAAGTTCAGGCGGGTTCTTAATCGAAGGTTTGGCAGGTTTCTCTGCCAAATTTGGGAGGGGCTCAAAGTGTCAGGTCCACTGCAACTCACTTGGCATTCTATCAATCAAACTAGCACTATCTTCTCTAAGTGATGAATCCTCCTCCTCCTGAGGTGGATGACTTGATGTCCATAACGACTCTACTTCTACCTGGTCCTGAACTAAATATACCTGGAAGCAAGCATCCTCGCCTGCAGGGCTCATCGCTGCATTGAAAATATTCAACCGCATCTTTTTATTGCCAAAGGATACATCCATCGCTCCTGTGCGACAATTAATGCATGCATTGGCAGTAGCTAAGAAGGGTCATCCCAAGATGATGAATGTTTGCCTAACCTCATCAACTCCCTCTATATCTAAAATGATGAAGTCTATAGGAAAATAAACATCCTCTACCTTGACCAATACATCATCAAGAATCCCTCACAGGACCTTGATCGATCTATCTGCTAGCTGGAAGGTCATCGGCGTAGGTTTCATCTCCTTTAACCCAAAAGCGTCATAAAAGAAACCCAACAATATATTCATACTTGCACCAAGGTCGAGCAAAGCGCGCTCGACAGTGATGTCTCCAATGACACACAAGATAATCGAAGCCCTTGGGTCCTTGATCTTGGGAGGAGTTTGGTGTTGTAATACCGCACTCACCTGCTCAGTTAAATAAATCTTCTTTGGCACATTAGACCTCAACTTCCTTTTCTACGTATAAAATTTTTTCAAGAACTTTACATATACAGAGACTTGTTGAATTGCATCCAACAAGGGGAGGTTAATATGAGCGTAGTTGAATATCTCAAGCATCTTTTGCATCTTCACCCCTTGTTTGCCAAACGATTTGGGCTTTTCCAATGCCTCGAGAAATGGGGCCTTAGGTATATATGATCTGGAAGGCTCAGGTGGTGGATCCCTCCCACTTTCCTGTAGTGTATCCAAAGGGACCAACTACTTGCTAGTCTGTCTCTCAAATACTTCTATTGTCTTTCTTGTTCCATGGAATTTCTTCTCGCTCCTAAGGGTAGTGATAGCTTGGGCTTGCTCTTGGTGTGAATCAATCATGTACAGGCCATGAATCAGTTCTTTTCCCTTAGGGTTGACCATGGGTTGGCTAGGTAGTGTCTCCTCACTCCGCCTGCTTAGCGCCTTGACAAGTTTTCCCATTTTTATTTCTAACTTTGCTATGGACTGGATATGGGAATTCAGATTTGCCTTAATGTCCGCAAAAGCTTGAAGCATTTTATCGTCAAAGATCTGGCTAGAAGTAGGCTCTTGGGACTGAGGTTAGATAAACAAGGGTTAAGCTTGAGAGAAACTAGGTCTCTGGTAGCTTGATTGATAGCCACATGGTCTGACTTGGGTTTTAGAAGGAGCAGGGGGTTGTTGTAGATTTTTTCATGAGAAGTTGGGATGGTTTCGCCAACCCGGGTTATAGGTGTTTGAAAAATGGGTTGTTTGCAGGCTTGGTGAAACCTTGCCCCACCTGAACTTGCTCTTGCACAAATTTAGGGTATTGCAATGCCGCAGGGCAATCAAGTACATGGTGTGTTGGGCTAGCACACATCACACACACCTACATGGCTAGGGATGGATTTGACAACAACTGATGTAATATCTGGGTCAGCAGGTCAACCTTGTTTTGCAACTCAAGGTGTGTCCCTATCTCGTACATGCCAGCCTTCTTCACTTCAACAAGAGCAGTTGCTTCCTTTTCTGCTCTAGAGGCTGAAGCGTGGTGCATAAAGTTTTCACTCAGGGTCTTGAGCAAGGCCCACACTTCATCCTCAACTATTTGTTGATTCTTTTCAGTTAGCTCATCATAAAAATATTGCACTAGTTGTCATCGGAACACCTAGTAGTAGGGGCACTTTCAAAAAAGATCCATCATCCTCTCCCACGTTTCATGAAATTGTTCTCCCTCAATTTACGTAAAACTAGTGATAGCCTTATAAAATTGGTTTGTCTTACCAATTGGAAAGTATTTCATCAAAAATTCTTTTTGCATTCTATCCCAAGTGGTAATTTGGATCGTATCTAAAGACTTCAGCTAGTGCTTGGCTTTATCTTTGAGGGAGAACAAAAAAAGAATCAACCTATGTGCATTATCTCCAAAATTATTGATACGCAAAGTAGAACAAATCTCTAAAAATTTATTGAGATGACAGTAAGGGTCCTCATTGCTAAGGCCATAGAATGAAGGTAGCATCTGAATAACGTTGGCCTTAATTTCATATTGAGTTGCTCCTATATTAGGTTTCACTATGTAGAACACTGGATTGTCCTCCGTAGGGACGAAATACTCTTTCAGGGGACGAACTGGGGCAATTTCTTCTATCATGGTTCTGGTTCTATGAGATCTTTTAAGGATTAGTTCAAAATTCTTGACAAGGTCTAAAAGCTCAGAGCCTGAAGAATGCCGCCCTTGCATACACCGTAGAGCCGAGAGTCGGTGCAGTGAATGTCCTAAAAGTTTGGTTTTCTACCTAATCTAGAGTACCAATGCGATCAAACCACACCACAAAAGGAGACAAAGCAAAATAAAACTGGAAATAAACAACCACCACTCTGCGCAGATATAGAACTTCAAAGCAAACTACAAGCATAGTCACCTAAGAGGGTACCCTAATAGGTGAGCCGTATAGGAAAAGTAAATTGCCCCTATGTTTTGCACTCAGCATGATTCTAACAATCCTAAATAATAAACAAAAGCAAACTAGGCAGCCCTAGATATCAATAGAAAATTAAACTAAACAATCCTAATAAAGTGCAAAAGCAAACTAACAATCCTCAATATATGCAAAAAAGGCAATAAAATGAGTATTGAGTTTTAAATCGGCGTTCCCCAGCAACGACGCCAAAAATTTGATGCAATTTTTCTTGAAAGTATTTTTAAAATATATTTTTAGTGAAAATTGTTTGTGTAAACCGTGCATCAAATCTTAATTTTTTGGCTCACACTAGTGGTGATGTCTGGGTCGAACATAGGGAACATGCTTAAAACCTTTGTACTCTACATAATAACAAAACTTTATTGCCTTAAAAAATAACAAAGTGTTCTACCCTATTACAAGAGTTCAAACATAAATTAAAAATTACTACAACCCAATTAACTGGTCACTGGCCCCAAAAAAAATTAAAAATAAAGAAAGGGAAAAATCAGCAGGCTTCTGTCTTTCACAGACTAGCCTTTTTGGTTCACTTGAGCATGACCCTGGCTATGAAATTTCTTCACCCACATGAACCCACCTGCAACATGAAAAATGAACCGACAAGCAAAGTACTAGTCTCTATGATGGTTCATGTTAGTTTGCTTAAAATAAAATCAATTCTATATAAATGCAAGACTTGTAATTAAAACCGACTCCAAAGAATTTCAAATTCTAGACCAAAGTAAAACTCCTAATCTGAACAAGATAGTGACTCTTAAGGGAAGGGGTTACTCGCTTTTCAAAATAGATTCAATGAGCAATACGATCAGATGCTTTAATGATTCACGTGTTAGTTGGTTAGTTGACTAACGACCCAGTCATGATCACTTCCACACCAGTGTGTTGTCATGCAGACTAAAAAAAATATGCACAGTTTTGAGCAAAATATGTCAAAGAAAAATCAGAATAACAACTCTGATTAGATCTGATTCAACAGGTCTGATCAGAATTTGAGCAGAAAATAAATATTTAGGTTAGGTGTACTTGATTCAACCCGACATATTGATCATAAAAAAAATGTTGATATTGATGACCGAACATATCAACACACGTAAATCATGTTGATCTGCGTGATTTGCATGACCTGATTAAAAAGGCTGAATTGTGCAATCTGACCGAATAGACTAAATTTAGTAGTTCAATGGCATTTGATTTATTCAAATCCCGTAGGCAATTAGACTACGCAACACGATGACTCAATCCAACACAGGTGCAGATTAGGATCGCCAAACCCGAACCCAATGTAAAAGAGGGCTTATGTAGATTGGATATGCACTGACTGACCTATTTGTGAGCTATTGATGGCATGGGTCAAGTTCTGCAAACACACGCAGATCTAATCTGGTTTGATCAGATCTGATTTGCATGTTAGACCACCTGCAAATAGTTTCTGAAATAACGATGTAACCTTTTCCTTTTCTTTTATTTGTTTTTTGTTACTCAAAAACAACCTATATACTATAATAAACTAACTATACTTTAATCTAAATGCAAAAAAGATGCAAAAATCATACTACTCTATACAAAACATCTAAAACAAAATCTATATGCATTCAAGGAATAAAAAAAATCTAATCTATAATGCATAAACGTAAAGAGAAAAGGGAGAAGAAGCGTACCTGGGGGCTGCTTCTTACGGACTGGATAGAAAAGAATGGCTTCCTTCGAGATTGCATGCATGACTTCCTCCAATAAGAGGAGAAGAGGAGGCAACCGATGAGGAAAGGGGAAGAAAGGAAGATGAATATGGGAAAAAGATAGGAGAAGAGAAGAGAGAGAGAGAGGGTTGGCATGAATCCCAAGAGGAGACGCCAACCTCTTCTAAATCTTTATTATTTAAAGACAAAACTAGGGTTAGTGTTGTTTAAGAAAAATTTCTGAAAACCTCTACAAGTTTTCAATAAATTCAAAAGACCTACATTTTTAAAAATTATTTTTAAAAAGACTGTGAGTAAAAAGATTAAATTTTCAAAAACACTCAAGTGGGTTTACTTTGTGCAATTTTCCTCTTTTTGAAAAATAGGTAGTGCCTTATCAAAATCGATTAAACATGGGTAATTATTCTGTTTTCACAAATAATCATGCACATGAGATATATATAATATGCATAAAAATTATGCATGATCATTGGCCATCACAGTTTGGTTGTGAGTGGGTGGTAGTTTGGATATTTAAATGAGTATCAAATTGTCCTTTTGAATTTGGTATATAAAGGAACATAGTCAGATTCAGCTGGTCTCTCACCATGAAACCTGATTTGCTTGCTTATGTGGTGGTCTTCTAGTGTTGGTTTACTGTCCAAGTTATGGGGCAAAACAACACTAGTGTTACTTTGAGGCAGAGAGTTGTAAATGTTGGTGTGTTGTTCACTTTCAAATCAACAATTAGGAGAGCAACAAAAGCAGCAATACATGTAGTAGTTGATGATGTGAATGATGATTTTAGTATTCTACATGGCATGAGGTTAAACATGATTATGCAGGATATTTACACACACTTGTTGGCTATGGTGAACCTTAATGTTAACAATTATTTTAGTGAAATGAATGAATGTAGTGAACCTTAATGTAAACTTTATGTGTAAATTTTAATACGAAAGTGTGTAATATTTTTTATTACTTTTTCCTGCTTAGGCTTGTTACAAATATAGATTCTTTTTGGAAGTTGAGAAAGTGATAACCATGTGTGCATATTCTTGTTGGGTTTTCCTTTCTCCGGGTTTTGACTTATGAGTTCCTAGTTGATAAGAAAATGAAGTGTTAAGTGAAAAGTTTTTTTTGTTGGTTTAGATATGTTACGATATGGTTGGATCTATGAAAGGTATAATATGCAGTGGCTAATTGTTGTTTGAAGTTTATTCTGTTATTCAGATTTTGCAGCCACATGTTGGTTAGTTTTTATGGATTTTGTAGTAGGCAATGACTGATTTGGGTGGGGTTTAGGGATGAGTTTGTTGGTTATTAATATCGAGAATTTTGATGGCAATCTATGTTTGAGTTTAGTGAAATTGGTCTAAAATAGAATTCAATGAAATGGATTTTGCACGCACACATCCCTATGTGTTATTGTCCTAAGAGTGTAGTTTTTATGGAATGGTGTGTTATAATTATAAACCAAATCTGATCCAATGCACATGGTCTTTGGCAGGGTTGCAAGTGGGATCTAAACTAAGCCTTGACCTGCTCTCAATTTGGATCTTATCATGTCTAAGTCTGTTGTAACTCAATTCAATGCACAAGGCCTTGTGATAAGCAACATTATGTAAAATCCATTACTTTTTTGGAATGGAAAATCAATTTGACTTTCGAAAAGTGTAATATCCATTACTTTTAAAGGCCTATATAAGTGAACTTTGATCCAAGTTCACTAGACATCAGGCATCCATATGCCAAATTTTATGTCTCAAATAAAATAGCTTGACAAAAGATAGCTTGTGAGTGATTGCATAAAGAAAGACACCCAAAGATAGCTTTTAAAGGCCTGAATTGCTTTCTTCAAAGTGAACAGATTAATATGACTCAAGAATTAGACTGATGAGAAAATGGAACCCTCTATAGGAAATATGAGAACCAGTAAATAGTTCATATGCAGATCACATTCATGGAGGTGCTGAGAACATGATCATTCTTCTACTAAAGCCATACAATTCAGATGTGATGGTGACCATTTGCTATTTGTCTACCTATCTCTACCTCATAATTAAAACAGTCAACTTAAATAGTCAAACTACTCCAAATGTGCCACAACAAAACCATTCAATCTGCAACCACCGTAATAACGAAAGCACCAGCTGTTGAGAAACTATGTTTTGATGATACATGATAAATATGATATGCTTTCATGATGCATATATATGATACATGATAAATACATGATATGCTTTCATGAGATATGATAAATATGATATGCTTTCATATGTGAAACTGAATATGTTATATTATGACTGAATATGATGTGCTATGTATTTAACGAGTATTTGATGCAAGGTTATTTCACTTAAGAAGAGTGAAGACAACTTGATCAAGTGCAACTATTTGATGCAATCATACTACTTTGAAGAAAAAGCTTGATGGGCCATACATTCATAAAGATTATCCAAAAAGATCGGCTTCCTCAAGATGAAGACTTTTTTCTTCTTTAGAGTCATATGTAACAGAACCTTCAGAAGCATGCATATTTCATATTAGACTATATGCTTTAAAATCATACAAGCCATTTATTTACAAAAAGTTAAGCTTTCATAAAAGGATACGTTATATATATTGTAGCATTTCAAAAACACCTTTTTGAAACAAATCATTGTACTTCCTACAAGCATTTATGAAAAAGACATTTTGACAAGATATAGTAGCTCATGATTTCAAAAGCATTAATTGTACTTTCTTACAAGCATTTATAAAAAAGACATTTTGACAAGATATAATATCTCATGATTTCAAAAGCATTAATTGTACCTTCTAACATGCATTTATGAAAAAGACAACTTGAAAAGATATAAAAGCTAATGATTTCAAATATGAAAGAGAAAGACAAAATGAATTAATTCATAATACACAAACATTTACGTAAGAAATTTTGGTTCATAATACATAAGCATTTATGTAAGAAAAGACAAAATGTGAAAAAATATATTGGTTCATAATACATAAGCATTTATGTAAGAAAAGACAAAATGTGAAAAGATGTATTGGTTCATAATACATAAGCATTTATGTAAGAAAAGACAAAATGCATTAGTTCATAATACACAAAATTTTACTTAAGAAATTTTTGTTCATAATACATAAACATTTATGTAAGAAAAGACAAATTATGAAAAGATAATACACAAGCATTTATTTGAGAAATGACTATTTGTAATATAAGTATTACTCAAGCATTTAGTGTACTTCACAACCATTCATTTTAGAATTGACGATTTGAGAAAATAAATATTATTTTATTAAAATAAGAAATGACCATTTCTTTCTGTAAGCATTAAATGTCACCTCAAAAAGCATTTGAGAAATGACTATTTATTTATAAATAAAACCCATACTCAAGAATGTCGACTTACTTAAAGTCATCATTCCTTCTGTAAACATTAAATGTTATTCCAAAAAGCTTTTAAGAAATGACCATTTATAAATAAAGTACTCAACAAACATTTATCACACTTGCATACATTTATTATAAGTGACGATTTGTAAGAAAAATATTAATATACTAATATTCATTAAATTGAGTAAAGACAAAATTACATGATAGAATATATTCCAACGTTCAATGTACTACAAACCATTAAATTGAGTAAAGACAAAACTACATGATAAACTACACTTCAACGTTAAAAAATACTACAGAACATTTATTATGAGAAAAGACCTAATACAAAGAATAACTCATTTAAAATACACCAACGAATAGTGTACTCCAAAAATGCTTCGTATGGAAAGAAGACTTTTTGAAAAAGCAATATAGTACACTTATCTTTTTCACACTAAGTTGTTTTTGAAATGACCTGACTTCTCATATCCCAAAAGGACAATCATTTCAAAAAGACAACGACTAGTTTTCTAAAGACTATATATATACAAACACAACAGTGTGAAAAGACAAGCAAGCTTTCAACGAGAAAAAATTCTGCTCGACACTCTGAGAAAAGAGCTTAGAAAAAGAAAGAGAAAAAGTCAAGAAAAGCTCTCAGAAAAATACAAGAGTGTGTAAGAAAAGAAAAAGATCATTCTGAGAATCTTCATACGTGCATTCATACTTTGCATATCATTCTGAAGGTTCTATAGGAAAGTGTTGTAACTTTCTGATTTCTGATTGTATCCCTTATCTGTTGAGAGAAGTAGACCTCTGTGAAAGAGGGTGTTTTCCTTCTCTGTTGAGAGAAGTAGACCTCTGTGAAAGAGGGTGTTTTCCTTCTCTGTTGAGAGAAGTAGACCTCTGAGGAAGAGGGTGTTTCCCTTCTCTGTTGAGAGAAGTAGACCTCTGAGGAAGAGGGTGTTGTATTATTTATCAGGTGACTCGGATGTTATAGTGGAAGGCTCAAGTGTTTTACTTGGGGACTGGATGTAGGTCAGTAACTCGGCTGAACCAGTATAAATCCTGTGTTTATTGTGTTGTGCCTTATTGCCTTATTTTTTATTTTATCGATCTGCATCGTATTTCACTATTCACCCCCCCTCTAGTGGAATTCTATTTGGTATCAGAGCAGGTTCTGCTGGTTTCGACATAACAAGTCTTCCGGCACAAAAATGGCATTAACCTCTTATGCTCGTGATATCGAAGGTCAACACTCATCTCGCCCTCCTTTTTTTAATGGCACTAACTATGGCTACTGGAAATGTAGAATGATCATATTTCTCAAGTCTGTAGATTTTGCTGTATGAAATATCGTAGAATATCCATATTCTTCTCCTACATCAGACTACTCTTCATGGACTGATGAAGAAAGAAAAATGGCAAACTTAAATGCAAAAGCCATGAATGCTTTATACTGTGCCATAGACCAAAATGAATTTAACAGAATATTCATCTGTGATTCTACTCATGATATTTGGCATTCTCTGGAAGTTATTCATGAGGGAACAAACAGAGTAAAAGAAGCTAAGATCTCATCATTGGTTCGAAAATACGAACTTTTCAAGATGATCAAAGATGAAACCATTACTGAAATGTTCACTAGATTCACCAATATCACCAATGATCTTAAATCTCTGGGAGAAACTCATTCCCAGACTGATAAGGTAAAAAAGATCTTGAGATCTCTCACAACTGACTGGGAGAAAAGAAAAAGACTACAGCTATTGAAGAAGCCCAAGATCTTTCCAAGCTTACTCTGAATGACTTAATAGGCAATCTTATGGCCTATGAAGTTCATATGAAAGAAAGAAGGGAAGAAGAACAACCTACACAGAAAAATCTTGCCTTTCCAACTCTCTCAGAGGATGATGATTCAGAAAAAGATTCTGAAAATGCTCTTCTTACCCGAAGATTCCAACTTTTTATGAGAAAGGACAGGTTTTCCAAAAAGCTCTAAGAAAAGCAAGATA